>NC_057412.1:34296957-34504921 GCF_019320065.1 Cervus canadensis
TTGATGACTGTAGCTTTGTAGTAGAGTCTGAAGTCAGGCAGGTTGATTCCTCCAGTTCCATTCTTTTTTTCTCAAGATATATGTATCTTTTTCTATAAATAGGTCTTTTGTTTCTTTAGGTAGATTTGTTCCTAAGTATTTCATTCATTTCATTGCAATGGTGAATGGAATTGCTTCCTTAATTTCTCTTTCTGTTTTCTCATTGTTAGTGCATAGGAATGCAAGGGATTTCTCTGTGTTAATTTTGTATCTTGCAACTTTACTATATTCATCAATTAGCTCTAGTCATTTTCTGGTGGAGTCTTTAGGGCTTTCTATGTACAGGATCTTGTCATCCGCAAACAGTGAGAGTTTTACTTCTTCTTTTCCAATCTAGATTCCTTTTATTTCTTTTTCTTCTCTGATGCTGTGGCTAAAATCCCCAAAACTATGTTTAATGGTAGTGGTGAGAGTGGGTACCCATGTCTTGTTCCTGACTTTAGGGGAAATGCTGTCAATTTTTCACCATTGAGGATAATGTTTGCTGTGGGTTTATCATACATGGCTTTTATTATGTTGAGGTATGCTCCTTCTGTGCCTGCTTTCTGGAGGGTTTTTATCATAAAATGGATATTGAATTTTGTCACAGGCTTTCTCTGCATCTATTGAGATAATCATATGGTTTTTATCTTCCAATATGTTAATGTGGTGTATCGCATTGATTGATTTGTGGATATTAAAGATTCCTTGCATCCCTGGAATAAAGCCCACTTGGTCATGATGTATGATCTTTTTAATATGTTGTTGGATTCTGTTTGCTAGAATTTTGTTAAGGATTTTTGCATCTATGTTCATCAGTGATATGGGCCTATACTTTCCTCTTTTTTTGTAGCATCTTTGTCTGGTTTTGGTATTGGGGTGATGGTGGCCTCATAGAATGAGTTTGGACGTTTACCTTCCTCTGCAATTTTCTGGAAAAGTTTTAGTAGGATAAGTGTTAGCTCTTCTCTAAATTTTTGGTAGAATTCAGCTGTGAAGCTGTCTGGTCCTGGGCTTTTGTTCTCTGGAAGATTTCTGATTACAGTTTTGATTTCTGTGCTTGTGATGGGTCTGTTAAGATTTTCTATTTATTCCTGGTTCAATTTTGGAAAGTTATACTTTTCTAAGAAATTGTCCATTTCTTCCAAATTGTCCATTTTATTGGCATATAGTTGCTGATAGTAGTCTCTTATGATCCTTTGTATTTATGTGTTTTCTGTTGTGATTTCTCCATTTCCATTTCTAATTTTGTTTATTTGATTCTTCTCCCTTTTTCTTTTGATGAGTCTGGCTAATGGTTTATCTATTTTATTTATCTTCTCAAAGAACCAGCTTTTAGCTTTGCTGATTTTTGCTATGGTCTCCTTTGTTTCTTTTTCATTTATTTCTGCCCTAATTTTTATGATTTCTTTCCTTCTGCTAACCCTGGGGTTCTTCATTTCTTCCTTTTCGAGTTGCTTTAGGTGTAGAGTTAGGTTATTTATTTGATTTTTCTCTTGCTCCTTGAGGTAAACTTGTATTGCTGTGAACCTTCTCCTTAGCACTGCTTTTACTGAGACCCATAGGTTTGGGGTTGTTGTGTTTTCATTTTCATTCATTTCTATACATATTTTGATTTCTTTTTTGATTTCTTCTGTGATTTGTTGGTTATTCAGAAGTGTGTTTAGCCTCCATATGTTTGTATTTTTAATAGTTTTTTTTTTTTCCTGTAGTTGACATTAAGAGACACCCTGGTGGCTCAGACGGTAAAGCGTCAGCCTACAATGCCAGAGACCCGGGTTCATTCTCTGGGTTGGGAAGATCTCCTGGAGAAGGAAATTGCAACCCACTCCAGTATTCTTGCCTGGAAAATCCCATGAATGAAGGAACCTGGTAGGCTATAGTCCATGGGGTCGCAAAGAGTCGGACACGACTGAGCGACTTCACTTTCACTTTGACATCTAATCTTACCTCATTGTGATCAGAAAAGATGCTTGGAATGATTTCAATTTTTTAAAATTTACCAAGGCTAGATTTACGGCCCAGGGTGTGATCTATCCTGGAGAAGGTTCCGTGTGCACTTGAGAAAAAGGTGAAATTCATTGTTTTGAGGTGAAATGTCCTATAGATATCAATTAGGTCTAACTGGTCTGTTGTACCATTTAAAGTTTGTGTTTCCTTGCTAACTTTTTGTTTAGTTTATCTATCTATAGGTGTGAGTGGAGTATTAAAGCCTCCCACTATTATAGTGTTACTGTTAATTTCCCCTTTCATACTTGTTAGCATTTGCCTTACATATTGCAGTGCTCCTGTGTGGGTGCATATATATTTATAATTGTTATATCTTCTTCTTGGATTGATCCTTTGATCATTATGTAGTATCCTTCTTTGTCCCTTTTCACAGCCTTTATTTTAAAGTCTATTTTATCTGATATGAGTATTGCTACTCCTGATTTCTTCTGGTCTCCATTTGTGTGAAATATATTTTTCCAGCCCTTCACTTTCAGTCTGTATGTGTCCCTTGTTTTGAGGTGGATCTCTTGTAGACAGCATATATAGGGGTCTTGTTTTTGTATCCATTCAGCCAGTCTTTGTCTTTTGGTTGGGGCATTCAACCCGTTTACATTTAAGGTGATTATTGATAAATATGATCCCGTTGCCTTTTACTTTGTTGTTTGGGGTTCGAGTTTATGCACCTTTTCTGTTTTCTGTCTAGATTAGATCCTTTAGCATTTGTTGAAGAGCTGGTTTGGTGGTGCTGAATTCTCTCAGCTTTTGCTTGTCTGTGAAGCTTTTGATTTCTCCTTCATATTTGAATGAGATCCTTGCCGGGTACAGTGAACTGGGTTGTAGGTTTTTCTCTTTCATCACTTTAAGTATGTCCTGCCATTCCGTTTTGGCCTGAAGAATTTCTATTGAAAGATCAGCTGTTATCCTTATGGGAAGCCCCTTGTGTGTTATTTGTTGTTTTTCCCTTGCTGCTTTTAATATTTGTTCTTTGTGTTTGATCTTCATTAATTTGATTAATATGTGTCTTGGGGTGTTTTGCCTTGGGGTTATTCTGTTAGGGATTCTCTGGGTTTCGTGGACTTGGGTGGCTACTTCCTTCCCCATTTTAGGGAAGTTTTCAACTACTATCTCCTCAAGTATTTTCTCATGGCCTTTTTTTTTTTTTTTTCTGTCTTCTTCTTCTGGGACTCCTATGATTCGAATGTTGGGGTGTTTGACATTGTCCCAGAGGTCTCTGAGGTTGTCCTCATATCTTTTAATTCTTTTTTCCTCTCTGTTTCATTTATTTCCACCATTCTATCTTCCACCTCACTTATTCTATCTTCTATCTCAGTTATTCTATTGTTGGTTCCCTGCAGAGTGTTTTTGATCTCAGTTATTGCATTATTCATTACTTATGGACTCTTTTTATCTCTTTTATGTCCTTGTTAAACATTTCTTGCATCTTCTCAATCCTTGTCTCCAGACTATTTATCTATAACTCCATTTTGTTTTCAAGATTTTGGATCATTTTTACTATCATTATTCTGAATTCTTTTTCAGGTAGACTCCCTATCTCCTCCTCTTTTATTTGGTTTGGTAAGCATTTATTATGTTCCTTTACCTGCTGAATATTTCTCTGCCTTTTCATTTTGGTTTAGATTGCTGTGTTTGGGGTGACCTTTCTGTATGCTGGAAGTTTGTGGTTCCTCTTTATTGTGGAGGTTCCTTCCTGTGGGTGGGGTTGGACGAGTGGTTTGTCAAGGTTTCTAGGTTAGGGAAGCTTGCGTCTGTGTTCTGGTAGGTGGAGCTGGATCTCTTCTCTCTTGAGTGCAATGAAGTGTCAAGTAGTGAGTTTTGAGGTGTCTATGAGTTTGGTGTGACTTTGGGCAGCCTGTATATTAATGCTCAGGGCTATGTTCCTGCATTGCTGGAGAATTGGCGTGGTATGTCTTGCTCTGGAACTTGTTGGCTCTTGGGTGGAGCTTGGTTCCAGTGTAGATATGGAGGCTTTTGTATGAACTCTTGTCAATTAATGTTCCCTGGAGTCAGGAGTTTTCTGGTGTTCTCAAGTTTTGGATTTAAGCCTCCTGCCTCTGGTTTTCAGTCTTATTCTTACAGTAGCCTCAAGACTGCTCCATCCATACTCCCCCAATGATAAAACATCTAGGTTAATGGAGAAAAGATTCTCCACAGTGAGGGACACAGAGTTACATGGAGAAGAGAAGAGGGAGGAGGGAGATAGAGGTCACCAGGAGGAGAAGAGGGGAAATCAAAAGGGGAGAGAGCAAGCTAGCCAGTAATCAATTCCCTGTGTGTTCTCCACAGACTGGAACCCTCGGAGAGGTTCGCAGAGCTACACAGAGAAGAGAAGAGGGAGGAAGGAGACAGAGGTGTCCAGGAGGAGAAAAGGGGGAATCAAAAAGAGAGAAACAGATCCAGCCAGTAATCAGTTCCCTAAGTGTTCTCCACAGCCCAGAACACGCACAGAGATTCACAGAGTTGGGTAGAGAAAAGAAGGGGGAGGGAGGAGATAGAGGTGACCTGGGGGAGAAAAAGGAGAGTCAAAACGGGGAAAGAGTAATCAAGCCAGTAATCACACTCCTAAGTAAAAATGGGTACTGAAGATTGGATTCTTAAAGGTACAAAATTGATAACAAATACCAAAAAGCAAAGATTAAACATCCAGAGTAGAGGTTAGACTCTCAAGAATACAATATTTAAAAAAAAAGTCACAAAAATTATTAAAAATATATGTGAAATTTGCTTTAAAAAGAGGGTATTTTTTTTGCAAGGTAATAGTAGGTTATAAAAATGAAAATTCAATGAGTAATAAAGGACTTAAAATTTTTTTTTAATTTCTTAAATTAAAAAAATGATAATAGTAAAATATATCTAGGAATTTCTCTGGAACTGTTGCAGGCAGTGTGGGGTCAGTTCAGCTTCAGATAGTTCCTTATTCCAGCTTATACTTCTTCTCGAGGTCTATAGGCCCCCTTCCAGTGTAGTCGGTGCTAACTACAGGGTTTTAATCTGCTGTACCTGTCACTTCCAAAGCAGTTGCCTCTGTTTATTTTGGCTTCTTCTGTTTGCAGGTCTCTTCAGTGTCTAATTTCCGCCGTGACACAAGGGGGCTGTGGCGGTCACTTATTTAGGCTCGCTTGTTCAGTCGTGCTGTGGAGAGGGAGGAGCACTGCAAACAGACATCACTGGCGTGTGTGGGGAGCGCTCGCAGTGTCTGGGCCACACTGGGTTTGCCCCCGCTCACGGCATGGGTGCTTTCCCAGTCTACACTGCTCAGGCTCCAGGCTGGTCTGCAGGGGAACTGTCTGAGGTGGGCCCTGGGTTGTGTGCACTTCCCAGGTCTAAGCCACTCAGGTTCAGGTTTTCGGGTACTCCACAAAGGCGCAGACTTAGTTGGGCCTGCGTTTTGTGCCCTTCCCAGGTCCAAGCAACTCAGGTGACCAGGTGCTTGGCGGGCGCACAGTCCTGAGGTGGGCAGTGCATCTTATCACCTCCCCCATCCCAGACGCTTGGTTTCCTGGGTGTGCAGTGGGAGCGCCATCTCAGGTGTGTCGTGTGTCTCCTCTGGGGAGCTGAATCCGGCTGCGACCCTCCTGGTGGATGTCAACTGTCCGTGATCCCAGGAAGACTTGGTTAGCAACTGGGAGCCTGCTCACAGTTTGGTAGAGGATGCCAAGATTACCCCTCTCCATCCGGCTCTGGCTGTCGCCTGCCTGCCTCTCTGCCTCCAGCGGGGGATGGGCTTGTCTGCAGCCAGCTAGCTCTCCTCTGGTATTCACTCAGTCCTTTGTTCTGTGAGCGGGCTGGCAGTGCCTTAGGTTAGAGCTTTTCACAGGAAAGTTCTCTCTCTTTTTTTTTTTTTTCTCTCTCTCTCTCTGGCTATCCCACAGTTTGGGTTGCTGTTTCAAGTTAGCTCCCTCAGATTGTTCTCAGGGCATTCAGGCCCAATTCCTACCCTAAGCAATGCAGCCCGTGCCTCCCTGTTCAGCTCCCACTTGCTGGTGGCAGAAGCGCATATGGGGCTACTTTTCCACTGGGAGTTGCGGTTAGGCGCATAATCTGTGGATTTTATTTATTTACTTTTTCCTCCCAGTTATGTTGCCCTCTGAGATTCTAAAACTCCCCACAGACGACCGGTGAGAGGGTTATCTGGTGTTTGGAAACTTCTCCTCTTTCATGACTCCCTCCCCGAGACAGGTCTCCATCCCTAACTCTTTTGTCTCACTTTTTATCTTTTATATTTTGTCCTACCTCCTTTCAAAGACAATGGGCTGCCTTTCTAGGTACCTGGTGTCCTCCACCAGCATTCAGAAGTTGTTTTGTGGAATTTGCTCAGCTTTCAAATGATCTTTCGATGAATTTGTGGGGGAGAAAGTATCTCCCCGTCATCTTCCTCTGCCATCTTCTTTCTTTTTCATTCCTCTCAACTGCTGAAAAAAATCCAGAAGAGTTTAAAATAGAAGTAATAAGAACAGACAGATTTTTTTGATGTTCAGGGAAAAGCATTCAGTGTTGAGACATAAGGTTAACTATAGGTTTTCCATTGGTTTCCTTATCAAGTTGAGGAAGTTCTCTACTCCTGGTCTGCTGAGAGTTTTAATCAGCAGTGGATTTTGGATTTCTCAAATGCTTTTTTGGCAACTGTGGAGAAAATCATATGATTTTTTTTTATTAGATAGTCTTTGATATGATGAATTACATTGATTTTCAAATTAACCAGCATTCCTAGGATGAACTCTAAATATTAATGAATCATGATCATTATATAGTGTTCCATTTGAATTGCTAATTTAAAAAAAATTGCTTCTATGCTTCTGAGAAATATTCTTCTATAGTTATCTTTCCTTGTAATGTGTTTTGCTGGTTTTTTGGTCTTGGGTAATGATAATCTCATAGAACAAACTAGAAAGAATCCCTTCTTTTTATATTGTCTACAAGAGTTAATGTACAAAATACTCATCAGCATCTCATAGAATATGTCAGTAGAACCATCCAAGCCTGAAGTTTTCTTAAGAGTACAGAGTAAAATTTTTAGCTACAAATTCATTTTTAAATAGGTGCAGTGAGTTTTACATTATCTATTTCTCCTTGAGTTATCTTTCATAGTTGGTTGTGTACTTCAAGAAATTTTATTTTTGCTCTATATATCAAACTTAATGGCATAAATGTGTTCATAATATTCTCATATTACTATTTTAATATCTGCAGGGGGTTTACTTATGTCACCTCACTCATTCCAGATATTGGTAATTTACATTTCTTTTTTCTTCATAAGTTTGGCCAGATTTTTTTCAATTTTAATGACCTTCACAAAAGAAATGGGTTAGGCTGTAGTGATTTCAATATTGATTTTTTTCTGTATTTTATTTAAATGATTTTTGCTTTTATAATTTCCTTTTCCTTCTTTCATTGTATTCAACTAGATCTTTTTCTAGTTCTTGAAGTGTATGTTGAAGTCATTGATATGAAACTTCTTTTGTTCTACTATATCAATATTAATTGATATAATCTTTCTTCTAAGCACTTCCTAAACTGCATCTGACAAATTCTGATATGCTGTGTCTTTTGTCTTCATTCCATTTAAAATACTAATTTCCCTTTCCACTTCTTTTATGACACACAGATTTTAAAAGCTGCTGCTGTTTTCAAATTTTAGGGTCATCTCCAAGTATTTACTGGTTTTGACTTCTAAACTAGTTCCATTGTTATCTGACAATATACTTTCATGATTTTAATTATTTCAAAAATACTGAGATTGTTTTATTGCTTATATCATGGCCTACAGTGGTGAATGATTTTTGTATACTTGAATAGAATATACTATTCTGCCATTGTTGGGAGAAGTGTTCTAAAACTGTCAGTTAAGTCAATTTAGTTGGTAGTGTTTTTCTGGTCTTCTAAACCTTTACTGATTGTGTCTATTTATTCTATAAACTATTGTGAAAGGGCTATTGAAAGATGCATTATGTTGTGAAAAGGTGTTGAAAATTTAAACTGAAATTGTGGATTTGTCTTATTATTTCTCTTTACAGTTCTATTGGTTTCTGTTTTATGTATTTTGAAGTTGTGTTTTTATTTAAATAATTATTTTAGATTGTCAGATAACTTAATGAAATACTGTTTCTTTATCACCAGCAATATTCTTTGATCAGAAATCTGTCTTGTCTGATACAGTAAATCCCTTATATGAATGAGTTTTATTCCAAGAACATGTTCTTCATAAGTCCAGCTAGTTTCCAAGTTCAACAAAGTTAGCCTAGGTATCCAACTAACATACTTGGCTATCGATAGCACTGTACTATAATAGGCCTGTGCGGTAGTTTGAGCATTCCTTGGCATTGCGTTTCTTTGGGGTTGGAATGAAAACTGACCTTTTCCAGTCCTGTGGTCACTGCTGAGTTTTCCAAAGTTGCTGGCATATGGAGTGCAGCCCTTTCACAGCATCATCTCTTAAGATTTGAAATAGCTCAATTGGAATTCCATCACCTCTACTAGCTTTGTTCATGTGATGCTTCCTAAGGCCCACTTGACTTCACATTCCAGGATATCTGGCTATAGGTGAGTGATCACACCATTGTAATTATCTGGGTCGTGAAGATCTTTTTTGTACAGTTCTTCTGTATTCTTGCCACCTCTTCTTAATATCTTCTGCTTCTGTTAGGTCCCTACCATTTCTGTCCTTTATTGAGCCCATCTTTGCATGAAATATTCCCTTGGTATCTATAATTTTCTTGAAGAGATCTCTAGTCTTTCCCATTCAATAGTTTTCCTCTATTGCTTTGCATTGATCACTGAGGAAACCTTTCTTATCTCTCCTTGTTATTCTTTGGAACTCTGCATTCAAATGGGTATATCTTCCCTTTTCTACTTTGCTTTTCACTTCTCTTCATTTCACAGCTATTTCTTAAGGCCTCCTCAGACAGTCATTTTGCTTTTCTGCATTTCTTTCTCTTGGGGATGGTCTTGATTCTTGTATCCTGTACAATGTCACGAACCTCCCTCCATAGTTCATCAGGCACTCTGTCAATCAGACCTAGTCCCTTAAATCTATATCTCACTTCCACTGTATAATCATAAAGGATTTGATTTAGGTCATACCTGAATGGCTTAGTGGTTTTCCCCACTTTCTTCAATTTAAGTCTGAATTTGGCAATAAGGAGTTCATGGTCTGAGCCACAGTCTGCTCCCTGTCTTGGTTTTGCTGACTGTATAGAGCTTCTCCATCTTTGGTTGCAAAGAATATAATCAATCTGATTTCAATGTTGGCCATCTGGTGATATCCATGTGTAGAGTCTTCTCTTGTGTTGTTGGAATAGGGTGTTTGCTATGACCAGTGCATTCTCTTGGCAAAACTCCATTAGCTTTTGCCCTGCTTCATTCTGTACTCCAAGAACAAATTTGCCTGTTACTCCAGGTGTTTCGTGACTTCATACTTTTTGCATTCCAGTCCCCTATAATGGACATCTTTTTGGGGTGTTAATTTTAGAATCTTATAGGTCTTCATAGAGCTGTTCAACTTCAGCTTCTTCAGCATTACTGGTTGGGACACAGACTTGGATTACCATGATATTGAATGGTTTGCCTTGGAAATGAACAGAGATCAGTCTGTCGTTTTAGAAATTATATCCTAGTACTGCATTTTGGACTCTTTTGTTGACTATGATGGCTACTCCATTTCTTCTAAGTGATTCTTGCCTGCAATAGTAGATATAATGGTCATCTAAGTTAAATTCACCCATTCCAGTTCATTTCAGTTCACTGATTCCTAAAATGTTGATGTTCACTCTTGCCATCTCCTGTTTGACCACTTCCAATTTGCCTTGATTCATGGACTTAACATTCCAGGTTCCTATGCAATATTGCTCTTTATAGCACTGGACCTTGCTTCTATCACCTGTGACATCCACACCTGGGTGTTGTTTTTGCTTTGGCTCCATCTCTTCATTCTTTCTGGAGTTATTTCTAGACTGATCTCCAGTAGCATATTGGGCACCTACCGACCTGGGGAGTTAATCTGTCAGTGTCCTATCTTTTTGCCTTTTCATACTGTTCATGGGGTTCTCAAGGCAAGAAAACTGAAGTAGTTTGCCATTCCCTTTCCAATGAACCACATTTTGTCAGAACTCTTCACCTTGACCTGTCCATCTTGGGTGGCCCTACATGGCATGGTTTAGTTTCATTGAGTTAAACAAGGCTGTGGTCCATGTGATTAGGTTGGGGTTAGTTTTCTGTGATTGTGGTTTCAGTCTGTCTGCCCTCTGATGTCCTCTCTCAGAGCCTACTGTCTTACTGGTAGGCTCAAACTACCACACAATTGCACTCATCTCACACGCTAGTAAAGTAACGCTCAAAATTCTCCAAGCCAGACTTCAGCAATATGTGAACTGTGAACTTCCAGATGTTCAAGCTGGTTTCAGAAAAGGCAGAGGAACCAGAGATCAATTGCCAACATCCATTGGATCATCCAAAAAAAAACGAGAGAGTTACAGAAAAACATCTATTTCTGCTTTATTGACTATGCCAAATCCTTTGACTGTGTGGATCACCACAAACTGTGGGAAAAGATGGGAATACCAGATCATTTGACCTGCCTCTTGAGAAACCTGTATGCAGGTCAGGAAGCAACAGTTAGAACTAGACATGGAACAACAGATTGGTTCCAAATAGGAAAAGGAGTAAGTCAAGGCTGTATATTGTCACCCTGCTTATTTAACTTATATGCAGAGTACATCATGTGAAATGCCGGGCTGGATGAAGCACAAGTTGGAATCAAGATTGCTGGGAGAAATATCAATAACCTCGCATACTCAGATGATACCACCCTTATGGCAGAAAGTGAAGAAGAACTAAAGAGCCTCTTGATGAAAGTGAAAGAGGAGAGTGAAAAAGTTGGCTCAAAGCTCAACATTCAGAAAACTATGATCATGGCATCCAGTCCCATCAGTTCATGGCAAATAGATGGGAAAACAATGGAAACAAAGAGAGACTTTATTTTGGGGGGCTCCAAAATCACTGCAGATGGTGACTGCAGCCATGATTAAAAGATGCTTACTCCTTGGAAGGAATGTTATTACCAACACGACAGCATATTAAAAAGCAGAGACACTACTTTGCCAACAAAGGTCCATCTAGTCAAAGCTATGGTTTTTCCAGTAGTTGTGTATGGATGTGAGAGTTGGACCATAGAGAAAGCTGAGCACCAAAGAATGGATGCTTTTGAACTGTGGTGTTGGAGAAGACTCTTGAGAGTCCCTCTGGCTGCAAGGAGATCCAACCAGTCCATCCTAAAGGAGATCATTCCTGGGTGTTCATTGGAAGGACTGATGCTAAAGGTGAAACTCCAATACTTTGGCCACCTGATGCAAAGAACTGACTCATTGGAAAAGACCCTTATGCTGGGAAAGATTGAAGGTGAGAGGAGAAGGGGATGACAGAAGATGAGGTGGTTGAATGGCATCACCGACTCAATGGACATGAGTTTGAGTGAATGCAGGGAGTTGGTGATGGACAGGGATGCCTAGCGTGCTGCAGTCCATGGGGTCACAAAGAGTCGGACACGACTGAGTGACTGAACTGAACTGAACTGAACTGGGTTCACTGAAGGATAAACTAAGAGAGGCTTCAGCTCCATACCACCAGAAAGATTGTCACCAAACAAAAGAGTTAGCCTATTCTTTGTTGTCTTATAACCTGGCATCAGATTTTCCTCCTTACTGATGTAAGGCCTGGCATCCTCTTCCATACAGTCCTGTCTTATCTACATTAAAAACCTGGTCAGGTAAATACTCACTGTCATAAAAAATTTCTTGAAGCATTTCATGAAATTCCTGGGCAGCTATAGTATCTGCACTCGCCTGACCACTTACTTTTGTGTTGGAAGATTGGCTCTAGCCTTGAACCCATGAAACCAGCTATGGCTGGCATTAAATGATGTGCCCTCTTATTCTTCACCATGTTTCTTTAACAAGTCTTTGTAAAGGCTTTTAGCTTTCTCTTGAATCAGCATTAAGCTGAGCAGTACTCAACACTGATGCTGATCCTACATCCATACACTGAGAAGTTTCTCTGTCTCCTCCATCACTTTTCTATGCTTCTTCGATATCATTGTTGACATCACTGGCACAGCAGACTTCACATGGTCCACAATCTTGGTCTTTGTTCTTTAGAATCATGCTATGGTTGAATGATTCATGTTATAAGAATGAGCCACATCTATCATCTTTTCCCCTCACTTTACTCTCTCAATTGCTTTCACTTTTCTTTCCATTGTTATCCTTTGGTGCTTCTTAGCAGTACCAGCTGGTCTTCCCTGGTGGCTTAGAGAATCTGCCTGAGGGTTTGGCAACCCACTCCAGTATTCTTGCCTGGGGAATCCCCATGGACAGAAGGGCCTGACGGGCTCTAGTCCATGAGGTCGCAAAGAGTCAGACAGGACTGATTGACTAAGCACAGCACACAGCCCGGCAGTACCAGCTACATCATTGCTGTTTTTATACGTGCCTCCAGACACCCTGCACCTGAAATATACATACTGTACTAACGCACTCTATACAGTAAAGTAGACAAAAGCATTTGTAGAGAATGCATGCCTGTGACTATAAACACCAGACACATGAACTGATGTGATTGGACATACAAACCCAGATTTGCATCTTTGAAAGTTTGCAACTTGGCCTTTCATATGTAGGGGACGTTCTGTATTAGTGTAGTCACTCCTATCTTCTTTGGACTATGCTAAATCACTTCAGTCATGTCCGACTCCGTGCGACCCCATAGACAGCAGCCCACCAGGCTCCCCCGTCCCTGGGATTCTCCAGGCAAGAACACTGGAGTGGGTTGCCATTTCCTTCTCCAGTGCATGAAAGTGAAAAGTGAAAGTGAAGTCACTCAGTCGTGTCCGACTCCTAGCGACCCCATAGGCTGCAGCCTACCAGGCTCCTCCATCCATAGGATTTTCCAGGCAAGAGTACTGGAGTGGGGTGCCATTGCCTTCTCCATCTTTGGACTATAGATACACACATATATACATACACAGAGGCTTCCCAGATGGTGCGATGGTAAAGAACCTGCCTGACTGACAATGCAGGAGATGCAGGAGACATGATTTGATCTCTGGGTCAGGAAGATCCCGTGAAGGAGGAAATGGCAACTTTTCCCATTATTCTTGCCTGAAAACTTACATGGACAGAGGAGTCTGGAGGGCTACAGTCCATGGAGTCGCAGCAGAGTCAGACTTGACTGAGCATGTGCGCACACATACACTCTTCCATCTTTTTGATGTTGCTTTTTAAATCCTGTCTATTTTAATTGGGGTATATAAACCATTCCTTTTTAATGAGATTACTGAAAAGAATGGACTTGTATCTATGATTTTGTTTTTAATTTGCCCCACCTGTTCTTTGTTACTTTTCTCCTCTTTTTCTGCTTTTTTAGGATGGAGTACTTTTATAATTCATTTTATCCCCTTTGTTTTCTTATTAGTTGTAACCTTTTATTGACTTGATGGAAATAAAGAATTTTTTTGCATGCCTTAGTGTGCAGATTGAGATTCATAATGGCTATAAACCCTTAAAAAATTCTCATGCGTGTATTAATGAGTGTATTGAATGTCAATTATACCCAAACATTAACAACACACTTGTGAGTAAAACAAAGACATATAGTCTTCCAAGTATACATCCTGGTTGGATAGAGAACTCAAATAGCTAGAAGAAACTTAGATACCCCTACAAAAGATAATCGTCAGAATCTGACAACAATTTAAAGAGCTTCCACTTAGAATACTTCGCAGATAAGTGGCCTGGTCAATTAGCAGTATGAGTTCAGTGGCTGTAACATTAGAGTGGGAAGAAAAAATTACTAATTTAATGCTTTTTGTCCCAATAAGGGTGAGTTTGTAGGTTTGGTTGTTTTGAGGAGAGGAAGAGTTTGTTCCTGCAGTTCACCATCTTTGCCAGCCTGTGGTCTCAAGGGTGACTCTTCCAGAAATGGGGGTCAGGCTGACTGGAGCAGCTTGCAGACACGAAGCAAGCTGATAATGCTCTTAAACATGCTTTCTGCTTGTTCTTTTCCCCTGTCTTCCCAAATACACAGTACTTGCCCAGGTCAATGTTAGAGGAGATTATATTCCTTTTAAGCTGTAAGACTCAGCAGGATTAGGAGAACTCAGAGTGGCTTTGCCTGTCAAAGACATAGACCTCTTCTTCCATGCCAGGGCTCAGTACAGGTTGTTTGAAAGCCTTGCTTAAAAAATCTCAAGTTACGACAAATTTGGAGCTCTGGGCTCTGACGGTAATATGATGAAGTCCCTTAGAGATGCAAGCTAAGAAGTAGGGTGGATGGGGAAGGAAGGGATTTGAGAGTCCTTACAGTACTGACTTTTCCCAGGGTGTTCTTGCATGAGACAAATATCCTTTTGAAGCTTGGTTTCACTGCCTGTGCTTAACAGATGTTTAATATCTGAACTGAAAAATCCAAATTGATGGTGAACCCACCAGTAAAGATAAACTAGGGTATATCTTCCACTGATTTCTGGATTGGGAGTGGACAGATCTGGGTCCTAGTAAAGGCTTTGGCTCTAAATTACTGACTTCCTTTGGGCAAGTCTTAGATTTTTGAACCTTTGTATTGGAACAAAATTGCGAGTAATCTAGTCAAACTTTCTTTTAACGAAAGCAATCCATCTACAATATCCCTGAATGATAAGTATCTAGTCTTTCTATTTTGGGGGCTTCAGTATGTCCATCTATAAGATGAAGAGAGTTGATCTTCAATTTGAATCAGGACCCAGGGTAGGAGAGGAAGGGTTAAGAAAGTAGAGGCTAGGCCTCTGAAGTTTAAATTTAATGATAACATAATCTAGCAAAGGCCAAGCTCTAGATAATAGGGTCTAATGAAGAACCCTAGGTCTATATATTCTTTCCCTCTTCTGGTCAATAGTGAAGAAAATGTATAAGTTTTAAGTTAATACTATGTATAATAAAACATAAATTATTTTAATTATTGGTGGTTGCTTTAGGGTTTATAGTTCTGCTCACTCATTACTATTCATCACTGATAAGACATTTTTCTACTGCCTCCTGTCCTGCAATTTTTTTCTTGCATTCTTTGCTACTATTTTCTTTTTTCTCTTACATAATAGTTCCCCAACACTCCAGCTAACTGTAAGATATATGAGTATGGTATGCCTAGGTGTAATTTTCATCATGTGTTTTGTTGAGTTCATTGAACTTCTTAGCTATGCTCTCTTCTTCCTCTTCAGAGACTCCAATTATACTTACGTTAGGCTGTCTAAAGTCATCTCATAGCTAATTGAAGCTATCTTTACTTTTTTATTTCCAGTCTGTTTTGTGACTGTATTTCATTTTGGATAGGTTCTATTTTTCTGTCTTCAAGTTCAGTAATTGTTTTCTTTCTGAAATTATTAATAAACTGTTAATTGTATTAATATACTTTTATTTCAGACATTATAATTTTCTTCCTGAGAATTTTGATTTGGTCTGTTTTTATTGTTTACCATCTCTGGCCTCCATTTACTTTCTTCAAATGGTGGTTATAGTTACATTAACTGTTTTAATGTCCATGCCCATTTATGCTATCATTTGTTTCATTCCTAATTATGGTTTGTATTTTTCTGCTTATTTTCACACCTAGTAAATTTTTACTGTGAATTTTACCTAGTTGAGCTAATATACTCAACAATAAGTATTTCCTGTAAACATCATTTAGCTTTGTTCTAAGATGAAGTTACCTGGAGACAATTTGATCCTTTTGAGGCCCTTTTCTCGGGGGTCGGGAGGTGGGAGGTGCAGATAGGATGAAAGCAGTCATTAGTCTAAGGCTAATTTTGTCTTGCTATTTAGGCAATATCTTTCTGAGTACTCTTCCTGATGTCTTATGAATTATGGATGTTTTCTACTCTGATGGAAAAATGAAAGTGTTAGTAGTTCAGTTGTGTCTGACTCTTTATGACCCCATAGTCTGTAGACTTCCCGGCTCCTCTGTCCATGAGATTCTCCAGGCAAGTATACTGGAGTAGGTAGCCATTCCCTTCTCCAGGAAATCTCAATCCAGGGATTGAACCCAAGTCTCCCGCACTGCAGGCAAATTCTTTATTGTCTGAGCCACAAGGGAAGTCCAAATGGAAGACAAACATTTTTCAATCCTTGTGAATTTCAACAATCATTCTTTCCACTTCCTTCATGTTATTCTTTCTTCACATTCATATATTTTCCTCACACACATATGCTCATCAGTATTCAGTTGAAGTTTCTGAAGATATCTGGGGCTCTGTCTTCTTACAGCTCTCCCCTCTTACATATGCTACCTAGAGAACTATAGCCACCTTGGTTTCCTTGGACTCTCAACTCTGTCTTTTCAACTCAGGAAGATTGGCAGGCTCTGCCTGGATCTCCCTTTTTTGCCTTGTAACCTGGAATTCTTTCTAGATAGTAAGCTGAAATAATGGTTGGGCTCACCTATTTTGTTTTCTTTCAGGAATTATTTATTGCTTTTTGCTGCCTGATATCTAAAACCTACTTGTTTGCTTTTTTTTCCACATATGGTGACTGACTTTAAGTCATTTTCTGCAAGAGGATAAATCCAGTCCTTGTTACTCCAACTTGGCCAGAAGTGCAAGGTCTTCATTAAGTCATTTAAAAGATTACTTTTAATGGCTTAATGCACTTAATATAAATAAACCTTTTAGACGTGACTTGAATCATTTTTGTACTTTCAATCTTTTCATGATTCTTTTTGGCTACATAACATTACAGACAAATTTTTGTATATAAATATTATTATTTCTCTTATTCTGCCAGTTAATTATTAAAAGCAACTATTCCTGGTCAAAATATATAAACATTTTAAGTTGCTTGTTGGCTTTTACTCTATTTTGAATAATGTTTTAAAATACTGATTTTCTGGATAGCAGGGGAAAGGTATTTTGTGATTGGCATCAAAATGGATTATTAACACCATAAAGCTTCTAAGACATAAATAATTGCTATTTCATATTTTTAAACACCTGGAAAAAATTTTTAAAGACTTCCAAATGATAAAGAAGAAACTGCCTTTTATGTTTACTTCAGGAATTATTTCAGGTATAAATATTCTGTCTTATACGTATACATGATCAGGGACAATAGAAAACAAAAAAGAAAATTTAGAACATATGCTATTTGTAATAACAAGTATTGTTTTGAAAATATCAACAAAATTGATTTATGAAGGCTGTATATTCAAGAATGCTATTCAGAGAGTTCTTGTTTCATGAAAAAATAATCCTCTGTCTTTTGAAAATACTGAAGCTTCAGTTTTTGTTGTTGTTGTTGTTTTATTTCTTGCAGTAAATATTTCCAGTTAAGCCAGAAATCGATTTCTGACAGGTGAATATTGGTAAGACAACTAACAGTGTCTGTTATATTCCAAACTGCTTTCAATAATGTAAAATTAAAATCTGTTGTAGTTGCTATCAGCATTAGGAAAAACTACCTGAAGCCAAGAAAGAACTAATTTATATTTCAATATTTTTGAGTGAAAAATTTCAGTTTGTATAATGTCACTAATGAAGGTGATGGTTTAGTTGCTAAGTCATGTCCGACTCTTGCAATCCTGTGAACTGTAGCCCACCAGGCTCCTCTGTCCATGGGATTCTCCAGGCAAAAATACTAGAGTGGGTTGCCATTTCCCTCTCCAGGGATCTTCTTGACCCAGGGATTGAATTTGGGTCTCCTGCACTGCAGGCAGATTCTTTACCAACTGAGCTACCAGGGAATTAGAGAATGAAAATGAATATTGGAAATGATGCTGTAATTAGTGGCAACAGGGGAAGAATAAAATGAATTTCTTCCTTCTTGGAAGAAGTCAGATATCATAGAGTTTTTTTAATGGGTAGGTAATCAGATGATTTTTGAGAGCAGTAGGAAATTGTGTATAGCTTTGAACTTTAAAGCTGCAAAAAGAGAATTTATTGCCTAAAGGAAAGAAAACTCATTTTATCCCTTCAGCTCAGAGAAATACCTTGTTTGTTAACAAGATATTAACTAATAATCAATCATTTATTTCATCATTCCCCCCATCATTTATTCAATCAGTTAACAAATCCTGTTTTCAGTCTTCCCTCTGTTTTGAAGCAGCCATGTCTCCAGGCTGCTGCAGAGAAGACACAATCTCTAGACTCCCCTCTCCAGGCCCTGGGCCACCAAATGATTGCTCTCCCAGAAAAGAGAGACCCTAACTGAGACCCAGGCTGCAGGTCTCCTAAGGAAGAACGTCTCTGAGGAAGTTTCAATCACCTCTGGTTATCAAAAAATAAGTGCTGCAGGAATTGAAAATATGGGGCGCCCCTGGGTTTTCCAGCTTGAACTGTTTACCCACGTTCTCTCAAGAAACTCTCAGGGTTAATCCTGTCATTCCTCACTCTCTGCTTCTCAGCAGTCACTCAGAGAGGCCCAAGACACCTCTGCTATCCGTCATCGAGTGAACTCGCATTCCCACACTCCGCTGTATGTCCATTAATCTCCTCTAATCTCTTAACTTCCAAATCCTTCAACTGTGCCCTTTGCAAAGCAACCTCTGTCAGCAGCAAAGCACTGACGCTCTAACTCGGCTCTGAATGTTCTCTTCAGCCTCTCCCTCTCACTGAAACCTGACTATTCTATGAACTGCTTAGCTTCACAGATCTTACACAGCTTCACAGGTATTTCATAGCTGCGGATCTTTCAAGACTCTTTCCTCCTCTCAAGGACTTCACTACTAGTAATTTTCCCTCCATTTCCTGCATCTAGCTTCTCAATTACTATGAATCATTTCCACTTGCCTATTAATAAAAAAAAATTTTAAATGACCACCGCCTCTCACCCCCACCCCATCCAACCCTAGCCACAGTCCCATCTCTCTGCTCCCTCCATGGAAAAACTGAAACACTCTTTGTTTATAAACACTGTCATTTTCTTGCCTACAGTTTCTCTTCACACCACTCAGATGAAGCGTCCAGGCTTACCAGTCTACCAAATCTGTTCGTTGCAAGGTTGCCAATGACCTGCTGCTGCTGCTGCTGCTGCTAAATCGCTTCAGTCATGTCCGACTCTGTGCGACCCCACAGACGGCAGCCCACCAGGCTCCCCCGTCCCCGGGATTTTCCAGGCAAGAACATTGGAGTGGGTTGCCATTTCCTTCTCCAGTGCATGAAAGTGAAAAGTGAAAGTGAAGTTGCTCAGTCGTGCCCGACTCTTAGCGACCCCATGGACTGCAGCCTACCAGGCTCCTCCGTCCATGGGAGTTTCCAGGCAGGAGTACTGGAGTGGGGTGCCATTGCCTTCTCCAGCCAATGACCTACATGTTGTTGAAGTCTATAGTTCTCTCCTTGAAACACTTTCTTCCTTTGAATCCCTGGTTTTCTTCTCACCTCACCTCAGTCTCCTTTGATAGCCCCTCCTTCACTATTCAATTACAAATGTTCACAAGTTCCAGGGTTTAGTCCTGAAGCCCCTGTTTCCTCTATCTAGACATTAGTCACTATCCTATGTGATCTCACCTAATCCTGTGACTTTATATAACTATGTGAACCATCCCTCCAAAAGACCAAATTATCTTTTCATTACTGCATGTTTCCACTTGGATTTCAAACAGACATCTTATACAATTTTGCTAAAACTTTGCTTTTCATCCCCAAACATGCTCCTGTTGACTTTGTTTTCAATTTTAGTAAACATTTTCCGAGTTCCTCAAGTCAGAAATTTAGGTATTATCTTTGATTCATATTCTTTCCTCAATCTTATATTCAATCAAATAGCAATCCTTCCATTCTATTTTCAAAATATATTCTGAATCCATTGACTTTGCAACACTTCAACTATTATCTCCATGTCCACAGAGTGTGGTCATGTGGATTGTTCAGTGGACAAAGGCATCTAGCCAAGGGATGAGTCTGTCTGAAAATTGAGCCCATGCTCTGCTGTCTTGGTATTGGATTATGTGTTTCTGGCAGAAGGAATTTTTTTTTCTTGGTACAAGGTTCTTGGCAAGACTTGCACTGAAAGGATCACCC
Organism: Cervus canadensis; assembly: GCF_019320065.1. NCBI lineage: Eukaryota > Metazoa > Chordata > Mammalia > Artiodactyla > Cervidae > Cervus > Cervus canadensis. The sequence goes on from NC_057412.1 coordinate 34,317,017, forward strand.
TTTCCAAATTGCACAAAGACAGGCTATCTAACCCCTAGTATCACCCTAGTAAAGTTAACATCATTTCTTTCCCAAACAACTGTAATAGCCCTCTAATTGTCCTTTCTCTTTATTCGTTTCTCTATACAATTGCCCCAATATCACAATATATTTAGCAGCCAAAATGAAATTGTAAATCACATGTTGTTCCCTGGCTTACAGTCCTTGCCTGACTTACCAAGTCCTGCATAATCCATGCCTTATTTGCTTATCCAAGCTTATCTGGTATCAATTTAGAAATAATTGGTGAATCACTCTACACAGGAAACTCTGAGCTTTTAATGTTTTTTTGTTTTTTGGTGGGGGGGGCATGTTTTCATCTGCTTCTCTTGTGTTTGGATCCTTCTCACCATTTACAGCTTATCATACTTTTAAGAATTTCTCTGAGTATCAAAACTAAGTAGCTCTTGTTTTAATGTTTTGCAATCCTTTATTATTAATTCATTCTTCACTTATCATTACCTTCACTTATTGTTAACTCTCTGTTGGTCTTCTCTAAAACAAGAGTTCCTTATTTATTCTGTTCATTGCCATTTTCCAGCCTTTTGAAATATGCATGGTTCATAGTAGGTCTTTGATAAATACTTCCTTGTTCAATGACTTTCTGATTATGTCAAGTGCCTGCTCAGCAAGTCACACAGTGAGCGATTGTGGGATATCATTCTGTGTTTACTGGAAGAAGGAAAAAAGCAAAAACACTTATCCTCTACACGTGAGCATGTGCTCAGTCATGTCCAACTCTTTGAGACACTATGGACTATAGCTGTAGCCCTCCAGGCTTCTCTGTCCATGGAATTTTCCAGGCAAGAATACTGGAGTGGGTTGCCATTTCCTCCTCCAGGGGATCTTCCCCACCCAGGGATTGAACCCAGGTCTCCTACGTCTCCTGGACTGACAAGTGGATTCTTTACCACTGTGCCACCTGGGAAGCCCTACTTACCTTCTAAGGCGGAGCTAAAATTATTTCAATAAATTCATCTCTCACACAAAATCCCTTTCAGTATACACACATGAATTAGAAACTTATTAGAGGAGCATTGATTTTTAAGGGAATTAGGTGATTAGTTAGTACTTGTTTCTGTTTAAGATTAAGGCCATGCTGGGAGATACAGATGTGAGACTTACATAACTCAATAATCTTTGAAGCAGAGACAACACAGAAAAAAGTTCTAAAGAATGGAGGAGAAGAACTAACATAGAAAACAAATTGGTGACATTAAAGAAGTCTGAGAGTCAGAATAGTATGGAATCTCACAGTGGAGGAAATAATTAATTTTGCAATTTCTACATGAATGGCCATGCATTAAAAGATTAAAAAAAAATTAACTGCTGAGATGACACAGGGAGGTATTGGTTTGTTTACATCTGTACTCCATTTTTTTTGAAGCCTTGAAAAAAATTTTAATAAGTGAAACAGTGGTAAAATGATGTATCTTGAACTCAACATATCAAGGAAAATTTACCTGTTTAGCAACTGATTTCTTGTCTGTCATATCTGTAGTTCTTTTTTTAAAATAAAGTAAAGTTTTAATAGCATTCTCCTCCTAGGTTTTAGATTGTAATTTTGCTAGTGTATATCTTAAAGTATATGAATAAATAAGAGGTGTTAAGAGAAATTGGGTTTAAAATCCTGATTCTATTGTATATTAACTGAGTGATGTTGGAAAAGTTTTTAAAAAAAACCTTCTTAAGTTTAAATTTTCTCACTTGTAAATAGATCTATGATATTTTCCATTCTTATAAAAATAAGTGATGTAATATGTCTAAAGCTGTTGAAACATAGCCTAGCCTCACATAGCAATGCTCAGTATATGAAAGCTTTATTTATTTGAAAGGCAAATTATTTCCAGGTGAAAAGACGTTATTTTACCCACTTTAAAAATATGCCCAACACTGTTCTCCAAACGTTTGTCTGTGATACAGGCTTTCTATTTCACATACTATGTTAGGATTTTCTTCTAGGATTATAAAGAATAATTATAGAGAAAATATGAGCTTTCCAGGTGGCTCAGTGATAAAGAATCTGCCTGCCAATACAGGAGATGCAAGCTTTGATCCCTGGGTCTAGAAGATCCCCTGGATTAGGAAATAACCCACTCCAGTGTGAAAGTGAAAGTGAAAATGTTAGTTGCTCAGTCATGTCCTACTCTTTGCAACCCCATGGACTGTAGCCTGTCAGGCTCCTCTCTCCATGGGATTCTCGAGGCAAAAATACTACAGTGGGTTGCCATTTCCTTCTCCAGGGGATCTTTCCAACCCAGAATCCCAGGGACAGAGGAGCCAGTGGCTACAGTTCATGGGGTTGCAATGCGTTGGACACAGCTGATCATACATATGTACAGAAAATATATATATATTCCTTTAAAATCATGAGAATCATCAACACAAATAAATGCACAAAGTGAGAAAAGTTTAATAATAGACTTGGATTTGCACATGGTGGTAGAATCTACTATCTTGTCCTATATTATCTTGAATGACCATCCTTCTCCTTCTACCAGCCCCATCACTGCTTCAACCTTCTGGTTTAAGTAAAAGTCCCACCCTGGCCATTGTTAACCAGAAAGAGTTGTGTTTGTACTTAAAGATGTTCCACTCAGACATTTTCTCCAAGAATTATCAAATTAGAATTTAAGAAAGAGTGAGAATTCCTCTTGGTCAGTGAGGGAAGGAATCTGACCACAGAAGCAGCTGGTAGACATGACATCCACAGCATGGATTAAGTGCATCTGCACAAAGAAGCACAAAACTCGACAATGTGAGAGAGAGAGTCCAGAAATATCCCTTTACTTGTTTACAGTTGTTCATAAAGCCAGCTGCTCGTGTGACTTCTGGCAGTATGTTTTTGTGAACGAATGTATTTCCCTTTTGGCCTAAGTTTGTTCAAGCTGGGCTTCATTCAGTTCAAAACAAAAGTGTCCTCAGAAGTGTTTATTGTCAAACATTACTATGTGTAATTAGCTCATTTGGAGTGCAAAGGACAACGTGGCAAAACAAGACTGTCTTTATATCATATTATTCGTATTTGAGAAAATTTGGGTGGAAAGTCAAACTTTGGGAAATTGTAACTATTTTTAGGCAGCACAACATTGATCTTCAGAGATAGCTATATCTACCCTTCTTGTATTATTAATTTCCCCTTTTAGGAGGAAGTATTGATGAGTTTCCCCTCCCCCCCAAAAAAAAGTACAGAGCAGTTTGGCTTGATTGGAATTTATCCTCTTAGCCCCAAAGTGCCCTGTTCTAGCAGCTGCATAAACAAAGGATTTGCTGCTCTATATTGAGGATGCAACTCTTCTTGGTGTTTTCATTATTCATTGGGTTGATCCTATTGGTTGTTCAAATTTTCCAGGAAATGTAAGAAGCCTGCAATATAATAGGACTCTGGCTTTAACAATTGTCAGATATCTTAACCTCTTAAGTTTTTTTACATCCTTCCATCTCCACTTGTTAAATATTTAGTAGTTACATATAATCATGTGTAGAGATTTTCAGAATACAATTTCCCAATAATTTTACAACACAGTGTTATTATTGAGATATTCTTTGAACTTGCTACTATTAAATATAAAATACTGTCACCAAAGGAAATCAAAAGTGAAAAAAAATACTATCACTCAAGACTGCAGCACTAATGTACAATTATTTGCCAGCTATTCTGTTTCTAAAAGAAATATCAGGAAAATTACTTAATTATCTTACGGATTCTAATGTGACACTGGCAGATTTACTCAGAAAAGATGATGAAGCCATTCCTCTTTTGGAAGCTGTGTAGAAAATTAAAAAAAAAAAAAAAGTTCTATTTCCGCCTTTTTTTTTTAAAGCACAAAGTTAGAAAAGCAGGGCTTCTCCTTCTGGAAAAGATCGAGATGCTTCCATCAACAACTATAAAAACTGGACTGCATATACACGTTGAACAAGAGGACACAAGCTATTTGATGGCCCTGAAGTCACCTTTTGCACTGTTCCTGTTTACAATCTTTATGCTTCAGCACCTTCCACCCTCTCCGCCTCTTCTGAACAAAGTCTGTTTCTTTACTCAAGCCTTTAGTTGAGGCAGCCTCATGGTACTTTCTTTACCACATGCAGTTTCTGAAAGACTTATCTCTGTCTTTAGACACCCAAGACTGGCCTGAGACAGTAAAATGTTTGAAGGAACAGAACGAATACTAAATATACTTTAATAATTAAAATACCTATAACATATCTCCAAGATACAATTAAGAGGTGACATTTCTCTAGTTTTATCAAGTCAGGCATAAGAATACCACTATCCGGATTTACTCAGCCCAGATATCTAACCATGACAACATCACAAGCTACCCTTGACTATGTATTTATAAAAAGAAACAAACAAAATATAAGTTTACTTAAAATGACTAAATTCACACTCTGAAATGAGGATAACATACATTTTACTATAAATGTCATATAGACCATCCAATAGATAAACAATAAGTGAGACAATAGATTCAGATATAATTGTATAGCTCCTATAGAGAGCTTTGTAGTATACTACATTATATAATTGTTCTGTATATATGAATCTATACAGAATGCTCTATATGAAGAATTTAGTTGAAAAAGGAATCATTCAAGTCTAAGAGAACTGTCTTTTTATTTGTGCATATTGCTTTTTCTAAATTCCGTTGACAGTGTTGTTGTTGTTCTGGATTTATTGACCATAGGCAATGACTTTCATCTGATTAACCTCATACTACTCTTTGCAGGATATAACTTGATTTATTAAAAAGGTATTGCACCACATCAAGTTTATTGCTCAGTCACGTCCAGCTCTTTGCGACCCCATGGACTGTAGCCGACCAGGCTTCTCTGCCCATGGAAATCTCCAGGCAAGAATACTGGAGTGGGTAGCCATTTTCTTCTCCAGGAGATCTTCCTGATCCAGGGGTAGAACCTGGGTCTCCCATTTTGCAGGCAGACTCTTTACCATCTGGATACTTAGTCTAATATCTGTGTTTCCTTTGTATTATTTCAAGAATAGCTTCTCTCCCCCTGTTTGATTATCTTGAGGTTCTCTGTCTCATTTGTACAAAGCACCTATTGATATAAGCCAATCTATACAAATTATGTACAATAGAATAAATGTATGAAGAGTTGCTATGACAGAAAAATCAACTTTCAGAAGAAGATCCAATATGAAAAAAAAAACAAAAAACAAAACTAATCTGTGCCTCAACTGGAAGGGAATAGAGATATCGTAAAACTTCCAGTGTGCCCTTCATAAGAAAGCTCCCTGGAAGCATAGTTCAGTGGTCTAGACACTATGTAATATTATGATGGTTATATCAAAAATAAAAGCGTCTGCACTTTGAAATGCTTTTAAAAATGTACTTCACATGATGGTTAAAATTAAATTAGAGTATATAAAATACTATATAAACAGTAAAGGACCAACAAATAGTAAAAGCATCATTAGTCATCATTAGATGGAATCTATTCCTTTATTATTTGGACTTGAGAGATGATTCCTAGATCTGGCTGCTGAAATCAAGTTTTGTAGCCCACTTTTTTCCCTCTCCACCTCCAGTGTATCTGAAACAAATTAACTAGTGAATGAGGGTATACCTATGATTATCTTAAGGATAAGAGCAGAAATCTTCAGAATACTTCAGACTGTTTAGTGACATCTTGCTATTCTTGAACTTTTATGGTGGTGGGATTTGCGTCTAATTACATGAGGTACAGTAGAGCACTTCTTAATGTAATATTACACAAGATTTATTTGGATGGTGACATACACAGTCCCACCTGCAATCACTTATTTTCAGCCTACACATTTTTCAACATAGAAATATCCTCCAAATAAGAAATATCCTTCAAATATAATCATACAGTTTTGTGATTGGTTTTTTGATATCTACTCTCTAAACTCCTGAAAGATAATACGAGGTATGGGGATTGACTTCTTTTCAGTTTCCTATTCAAAATTTTGTATATTTTTAGCAGGGAGAAAAAAACAGTAGTATTTTTTGGAACCGTTTTGCTGTACTCTGGGTTGGATGTGGTTTATAAGGACACAAACCGAATTCCAAGGCACGCATTGAAATAATGATGTGGAGCAAAATATTCTTCATATTAAATTTCTAAGTTTGGTTCCTTCTCATTTCTTTGACTAGCTAATTTAGAAATTATTGGAAACTACATCTGGTGGGCAGTGTGGGAGAAAGGAGTTACAATCAACAGAAAAAATATAGTACTTTTTTTTTTTTTTAATGACCTGATACTGCATTTGGAAACCTTAGTGTATGGTGACATTGTACAGTGATAGGAGTGAAACATCTGGTCCAGTTCTAAGTGGATTACTTGGGTAACAGCCTCACCTGAGTAGGAAGCATTCAAATGAAGAGAATCCTTGTGAGAAGTCGGTTGGGAAGAAAGAGCAGAGCAAGGCTACTTAAAAAGAACAGACCAAATGATACCAAAAGGCAAATATTTTAAACTTCGGAACGCACATTTGAGGTTTCATAGGCAAAAGGGTAGGTCACAAGGAGAGGAAAAAAAATGATGAAAAACATAGAAGTTAACCTTTCTGAATAGTAATGCCATATGCAGGAGTTTGCCAGCCATCAGCCCCGTCCCTGAGGACCATTTACACTTCACAGCATTAATATTCATTAGGTGTAACACCATATGCTGCACAGCAGGGTGCATTGCCAGCAGACTGTTTGTCATAAAGCCAGATTTAATAAAGCATTGTAAAACAAACATTATGATGATAAATACAAAATGACAGGCTAATTAAGAGAATCTTAATTGCCATTTTTCCATAATAACATTCATCTTGTTGTATCTATCATTGTGCTAGCATCCTTCCTGTTCAGCTTGCATTCCATGCACCTTCGTCATCACGGCCCCACCAAGAGAAAATTATGTCACATATGATTTAAAGTACTTAAATGCTCCTTTTCCCCTCCCACAAATCGATTATAAGGTAATGAATAGTTGCATGCCATTGACGCTCACAAACATTAACCTTTAATCCTAAAAGCATGGAAAACATCTCTAATGGAGGTTGTGTATTCACATGCCAGGTGAAGTAATAAGCTGCAGAAATCAATACAAACTCTAAATCCAAGTATCACCTAAAATCTTTTGTGAAATATTAGAAGTTAACTTTTTTCAGCCTGAAGAAATCCAATTTGGATTTCAGAAGTCACCATTACCATTTTAAAAGTACTCCTGAAACCCATGAAATTTCATTGAGCAGCCCTCTGGCCAAGCAGAGAGGTGATTTACTTACCTCACATCATATTAGTGAAGAGAAGGTCTCTAATCTTCACTCAAAACTTCTGTATCATATTTCACAACCTCTCCAACTGGCATAGTCCATAAAATGTCTATTTTCTCTCCTTTTGTTATAAAATACCATTTAAAATATATATATATTTTTGCTGAAGTTTAGAAAATAGGGGCTTACTAAGAAGTCAGACTATAGCCTAGGAAAAGGATGAATAACCAGATCTGAAGAGTCTCTATTATATTTCCTTGGTACTTTAACTGAAATGCAAGTTCTAGTTATCAGCTTCACTGTATCATGGAATGACTAGACTAAAGTAGATTCAAAATGAGAGGTCTATTGGTAAATATTAATAGCTGGCTTTAAGATTGGGAGAGAAAAAAAAAAAAAAGCCCTGATTTGTAAGATTTGTGGATCTCAAGCTAACAATGAGAAGTCACTTAAGTTGGAAAGAAATGCATATGATTGATGTATCATGTTAATGTAACATATAAATGTACAATGAACTAATTATCAGTAAAGAGTCCCATATCTGGGTTTTCCATTTTGGAGAGAAAGAGAAAATTTTCTGAAATTTTTTGTATTTTGGTTCAGAGAAAAATCTTTCAGCTCAGAGTCTGGAATTATCAAATAGATATCTACATAATCTAAATAATAACAATACCTCTACTGACAAATTTTTGGCCAATAAATTATAATTCATAAATAGTTAAATAGGGTAGGAAAAAACACAAAGGCATCTGAAACACAATGTTAGAATTCCCCAAATATGTCTAAAAAAAAGTCAATACATATATTTGAAGTGATCTTGCCAAAAAATTTTTTTAAGAAAAACTGATGACATTTTCAGGATTATTTTTATATCTTGTAAAATTTATCTTAATTAAGATACAGTTTGTTCAATTTTTAAATTCAAATTTTGAGCAGACGGAGGACAGGGGAGAGGCTGAACATATCTTCTGTACTGGAACGAGTTGGCACGCCCTTCTCCAGCGGATCTTCCTGACCCAGGGACTGAACCCACATGCCTTACGTCTCCTGAGCTGGCAGGCAGGTTCTTTGGCACCTGGGTAGCCCACATGGGAAGACAAATGAGAGCCATTAGTTTTAACGAAATAATATGAATACTTCTCAACACTCTTCAAAACTATCCACTAATTCTGAAGTGTGTGTTATATAGTAGACTTAAAATAAGTTTAAACATGGATAGTTCTGCCTCAATTTATGCTATTAGATGTTTCTCTGGTCAATTATTTTGTGAAATACAATAATTATATAATGTTATAAAGTTTAAAATGCATATAATTATTAACTTTATTATTTTCACAATCATCATAATTAAACTTGACTTTGAATCTTGGATCCACTACTTGTCAATTTCTTTGACTTTTGAAGAAACTTAACTTTTCTGAGCATAGCTTCATCATTGGTAAAATAATGACACTAGGTATATATTCAGTATGCAATGTGTTCAACAGTGTAACTGGTTTCAAAAATATATTATCATTATTTACACGAAATTGCCGCCAAGTACTTTGGCCATTGAAAAGTAGGAATACAACATTTCTCTTTTTTCTAGGCTGTATTTGATAGAATCATCTTCCCGTTTGCACTAACATATTTTTGGCTGGCTCACACGGTACAGAAGCTGTAAGCAATGCAGAAGACCCAGGTTTGGTTGCTGGGTCAGGAAGATCCCCTGGAGAAGGGACTGGGGACCCACCCCAGGATTCTTGCCTGAGAAATGACATGGACTTAGGAGCCTGGGGGTTTACATTCCATGGAGTCACAGAGTCAGACACGACTGAGCAACTAACACACACTATTCCGGGTTGAATCCTATCTGTCACAATGTGGCATTTATATATTTCCAGTTCTGTCTATTGCCATAGGACCAGTTAAGTAAAGACATGATACAGGTATTAGATCTCGGATAGACTGCATTTCTGATAGAATTGTGCGTCAATATAAGCTAATGCCAATTTCTTTGTTGTAACTCATTGCTGTATACCAAATCCCTTACATGGGCCACTAAACATAAAAATGATGACTAGAAGATTAAAGAAATGTTTGACTTTGTGAAAATTTACTATTTCTGTTAGATAAACGACACAATGAATGTACCCTTCTCACAAATTAATTCACATTTAAACATGAATATTATTTTTTTGATTCAATAACTGATCAAAGTATAGACATTTTCAAGACTACAACAGAGATTCTAACAAATATATCTTAATTATTTATGTTTTATATAGTTCTGTCTTCCTAAAGCCTCAGTCCATGTTATAAAGCTCCCTTAATTTTTAAATATTCTTTTTATTTTTATAAGCAATGGAAATGTTTGAAAAAACATTTTAGTTTCATCATTTTAGTCTTCATTATTAAAATGATTTTAAGCATTCAAAAATATATTTGAACATGTGTGGCAAAGTGTCAAAAAATAAAAAGACATATTCTCAGTACAGATTCTCAGAATCAGTACTAAATCTTGCTATTGCTTTTGATTACTACAATGGTACTCATAAATACCAAAAGAGAAAAGAGTATACGAGAGCATTAGTAAGTATGAGTAAGTCAGTAAGTGTAGTCGCTCAGTCGTGTCTGACTCTTTGCGACCCTGTGGACTGTAGCCCACCAGGCTCCTCTATCCATGGGATTCTCCAGGCAAGAACACTGGAGTGGGTTGCCATACGAGAGCATTACACACACATAAAAAAAAACAAAATTTGAGAGGAGAATCCCACATGGATTATATACTGATTGCCCTAAATTTCAGGTTCATATATTTTTAAACATAACTCATGAAACTAAAAAAGTGCACAAGTAATTCTGCACAAAAATTAGCACATTCAAATGTTTTTTACTTCTGAAATAGTGGGGGAAAAAAGGAAAAAATAAAATATTGAAAGATGAATCTTATTTATTAGGACCAAAGAATTACCCCCTACCCTCATCCAAAAAAAAAAAAAAAAGCAGTTTTTAATTGCGATTGTTCTAACAATCAAAGTCAGAACTTTCTTTCATTGAATAAGTTCTGTAAATGCGGTCCAGTGAGGTCTATATTTTTGTGATTTAGGTCAGAAATTTATTTTTATTTTAAACTTAATATTTAGCACAAATTTATAAATATATAGGCTAAAGTGATTTAAATACAGTAATATCTTCATTCTTGGTAAAGATGTATCTTCATTCTTGATAAAAAGTGTTGATAATGTGTGGGAACATGGGGAAAAAATCTCTGTACTTCCCTTTGTTGCAATCCTAAAATTGCCCTAGGAAATTCCCTGATGGTCAAGTAGTTGACTTTGCCTTCCAGTGCAGGAGGGGCTGGTTTGATCCCTGGTAAGAGCTTCCCTGATGGCTTACTTGGTAAAGAATCCACTTGCAATGCAGGAGATCCTGGTTGGATTCCAAGATCAGGAAGATCCGCTGAGAAGAGATAGGCTACCCACTCCAGTATTCTTGGGCTTCCCTTGTGGCTCAGCTGGTAAAGAATCTGCCCACAGTGCAGGAGACTTGGGTTCAACCCTGGGTTGGGAAGATCCCCTGGAGAAGGGAACAGCTACCCATTCCTGTATTGTGACCTAGAGAATTCCATAGACTATATAGCACATGGGGTCGCAAAGAGTCGGACACAACTGAGTGACTTTCACTTTCAGGGACCTAAGAGCCCACATACTGCAGCCAAAAAACCAAAACATAAAATAGAAGCAATACTGTAACAAACTCAATAAAGACTCCAAAAAATGGTCCACATCAAAAAAATCTTTAAAAAAACTACCCTAAAAAATAAATTATTAAATGCAACAATATCTTTGTCATAAAGACAACTATATTAAACATTGTCACTAGGCTAAACATCTTGATTTATAGTTAAAATAAAAAGACAAGTACCTAAACTTCATTATAAGGGAGAAAAGAATCATTAAGTAAAGTGGTCATGTAAATTAAGGAATAAACCTACTACACAGAAAATTCCTATTCTGGAATTTTATTGTCCTAATCTAATTATCATCTTCATGATAAACACTTTAGTTTACTCACAGGCAAACTAACGATACATCTATTCATGCAATCACTTTGGCAAATTTTTTAATCAGTAAAATTCAGAGGGAAGCAGCCATTTTCCTTGCCTGTATGTGATCCAGCATTACTTTACTTTTTTTTTCTTTTTTTTTTCTTAGGGTTTGCCAGATGTTTAGTTACAAAGATCAATTGCTTTTGGTGTAAAAACTGTGAATCCATTTTCTGAGCATTAGGTTTAGCCAGAAAATAAACATAGGATTTCTGTCTTTTAAAAAGCTTATATCATCAGTCTAATCTCAGAAACATCCACCTGAAACTGATTTCAATAGAATGGACCTACACATTGAGGCAGAGTACAGAAGTTTCGTTTGGTGTAAGACAAGCCAAACTCCTCCTTGGCAGCTTTCACGGTTAGCCTTGCTGTGAGCTCATCTGTAACAATGAAAGCACTGCAGTTTCTAGGCTTGGCTTTGACTCCACGTGGAGAATCAGATTTTCATTCTGCCTCATCCTCTGTCTGGATACTTCTGCTTTAGGAATCAAGTAAGATGGATTACTCAGTGAACCAAGCACCGCATAGACTTAAGTGATTCCTTGGTAACAAGCGAAAGAGTAGTAACTCTGTGGGGTCAGTAAAATTTAGTCTCGGAGCCATAGATTATTATTTTTTGTTTGACCACCACCAAAGAAAAAAATTACAAGTTCTTCATGCTCCCTAGAGATGGGCAAGAGACTCTGCACTTTTAAAGGCTATACCCATTTTATCCATTGTCGTTGCTGTTGCTGCTAATAAATATAATGTGATTGGAGTTATGTTGTAGGTCATTTATATTTGGAAGAACCTAAAGAATATCATTTTATATTAAATACAATCAGAATAATATATCAAGGACACCTGCAATTAATACTGAGAAAACCTATGTTAATATTTAAGAATTATGAAAGAGGAGCATATATTAAAACAATTAGACCAGGAATAATACAAACAGCATGAGCTGTGTGCAAATAAAAATGATCAATGAAAGAACAGATTACCAAGTGGAATATGTGTGTGTGTCATCTGATAAAGAAGTGTCATAAAGCAATGTAAAACAAATGTATGTCTAATAAATTATGCTGAGAAAATTGGTCAAGGGGAAAAATTATTTCTTCACTGTCTACGGGTAATGACAAATTTCACTACTGCTGTTAGCTAATATTTCATAAATTTCACAGAAGTAATATACATCAGTTTACTGTAATGGCTGTATTTCACAGTCAAGAATAAGTTCAGTTCCATTCAGTTGCCCACTCGTGTCCAACTCTTTGAGACCCCGTAAACTGCAGCACGCCAGGCCTCCCTTGTCCAACACCAACTCCCGGAGTCCACCCAAACCCATGTCATTTGAGTCGGTGATGCCATCCAACCACCTCATCGTCTGTCATCCCCTTCTCCTCCTGCTCTCAATCTTTCCCAAAATCAGGGTCTTTTCCAATAAGTCAACTCTTTGCATCAGGTGGCCAAAGTACTAGAGTTTCAGCTTCAGCGTCAGTCCTTCCAATGAACACCCAGGACTGATCTCCTTTAGGATGGACTGGTTGGATCTCCTTGCAGTCCAAGGGACTCTCAAGAGTCTTCTCCAACCACCACAGTTTAAAAGCATCAATTCTTCAGTGCTCAGCTTTCTTTATGGTCCAAGTCTCACATCCATACATGACCACTGGAAAAACCATAGCTTTGACTAGATGGACCTTTGTTGATAAAGTAATGTCTCTGCTTTTCATATGCTGTCGTGGTTGGTCAAAACATTCCTTCAAAGGAGTAAGCATCTTTTAATTTCATGGCTGCAATCACCATCTGCAGTGATTTTGGAGCCCCCAAAAAAAGTATGACACTGTTTCCACTGTTTCCCCATCTATTTCCCATGAGGTGATGGGACTGGATGCCATGATCTTAGTTTTCTGAATGTTGAGCTTGAAGCCAACTTTTTCATTCTCCTCTTTCACTTTCATCAAGACGCTCTTTAGTTCTTCTTCACCCTCTGCCATAAGGGTGGTGTCATCTGCATATCTGAGGTTATTGATATTTCTCCCAGCAATCTTGATTCCAGCCTGTGCTTCTTCCAGCCCAGGGTTTCTCATGATGTACTCTGCATATAAGTTAAATAAGCAGAGTGACATTATACAGCCTTGACATACTCCTTTTCCGATTTGGAAACAGTCTGTTGTTCCATATCCAGTTCTAACTTGCTTCCTGACCTGCATACAGGTTTCTCAAGAGGCAGGTCAGGTGGTCTGGTATTCCCATCTCTTTCAGAATTTTCCACAGTTTGTGGTGATCCACAAAGTCAAAGGCTTTGGCATAGTCAATAAAGCAGAAGTGGATGTTTTTCTGCAACTCTCTTGCTTTTTCGATGATCCAGCGGATGTTGGCAATTTGATCTCTGGTTCCTCTGCCTTTTCTAAAACCAGCTTGAACATCTGGAATTTAACAGTTTATATACTGTTGAAGCCTGGCTTAGAGAATTTTGAGCATTACTTCTCTAGTGTGTGAGATGAATGCAATTGTGCAGAAGTTTGAGCATTCTTTGGCATTGCCTTTCTTTGGGATTGGAATGAAAACTGACCTTTTCCAGTCCTGTGGTCACTGCTGAGTTTTCCAATTTGCTGGCATATGGAATGCAGCACTTCCACAGGATCATCTTTTAGGATTTGAAATAGCTCAACTGGAATTCCATCACCTCCACTAGCTTTGTTTGTAGTGATGCTTCCTAAGGTCCACTTGACTTCACATTCCAGGATGTCTGGCTATAGGTGAGTGATCACACCATCATGATTATCTGGGTCGTGAAGATCTTTTTTGTACAGTGCTTCTGTGTAGTCTTGCCACCTCTTCATAATATCTTCTGCTTCTGTTAGGTCCATACCATTTCTGTTGTTTATTGAGCCCATTTTGCATGAAATGTTCCCTTGGTATCTCTAATTTTCTTGAAGAGATCTCTAGTCTTTCCCATTCTATTGTTTTCCTCTAATTCCTTGCATTGAACTCTGAGGAAGGCTTTCTTATCTCTTCTTGCTATTCTTTGGAACTCTGCCTTCAAATGGGTATATCTTTCCTTTTCTCCTTTGCTTTTTGCTTCTTTTCTTTTCACACCTATTTGTAAGGCCTCTTGTACAGCCACTTTGCTTTTTTGCATTTCTTTTTCTTGGGGATGATCTTGGTTCCTTTCTCCTGTACAATGTCACAAAGCTCCATCCATAGTTCATCAGGCACTCTATCAGATCTAGTCCCTTAAATCTAATTCTCACTTCAACTGTATAATCATAAAGGATTTGATTTAGGTCATACCTGAATGGTCTAGTGGATTTCCTCACCTTCTTCAATTTCAGTCTGAATTTGGCAATAAGGAGTTCATGATCTGAGCCACAGTCAGCTCCCAGTCTTTTTTTTTTTTTGCTGACTGTATAGAGCTTCTCTATTTTTGGCTGCAAATAATATAATCAATCTGATTTCGGTGTTGACCATCTGGTGATGTCCATGTGTAGAGTCTTCTCTTGTGTTGTTGGAAGAGGGTGTCTGTTATGACCAGCATCAGAATCTTTCCAAATGAGTCAGTTCTTCTCATCAGGTGGCTAAAGTATAGGAGTTTCAGCTTCAACATCAGTCCTTCCAATGGGTGTCTCTACTTTTTAATATACTGTCTAGGTTCAGTAGAGAATACATATATGTTAATTACAACTAAGAAGAAAACAGAAGTATATTTCTTGTGGGCAAATCCCATGTGTTATATATAGTTGATAATTCCAAGACTTCTACTAGTAGTATAATGCCAAGTCTATAAATAGTGCCATCTAATATTTGTGTGGTACTTCCCTGGTGGCTCAGAGGTTAAGGAGTCTGCCTGTAATGCAGGAGACCCCAGTTCAATCCCTGGGTCAGGAAGATCCCCTGGAGAAGGAAATGGCACCCCACTCCAGTATTCTTGCCTGGAAAATCCAATGGATGGAGAAGCCTGGCAGGCTACAGTCCATGGGGTCGAAAAGAGTCACTCAGACATGACTGAGTGACTTCACTTCTAATATTTGTGTATTAATAACTGATTATTATCCATCACTATTATCCAAACTTTCTAAAAGCTTTCACAAAAACAAACATTTCTAGCAACTTATATGAGAGTTTGGGCAGATTATAAAAACAATTAATGAAAACTTAGGACTACTTGAAAAAATATAAAATATAGTATCTCTCAGACCACCATCAAACAGTCTTTGCAAAAAGAAAAGAAATGCTGAGAGCTGTCTCTATTTGTGTTTTGTTGTTGCTGTTCAAGCATTTAGTCATGTCCAATGCTTTGCAACCCTATGGACTGCAGCACACCAGACCTCCCTGTCCCTCACTATCTCCCTGACCTTGCTTAAATTCATTCATGTCCATTGAGCCGGGTGATGCCATCCAACCATCTCGTCCTCTGTCATCCCCTTCTCCTCTTGCCTTCAATCTTTCCCAGCATCAGGGCCTTTTCCAGTGAGTCAGCTCTTCCCATCAGGTGGCCAAAGTATTGGAGCTTCAGCTTCAGCATCAGTCCTTCCAATGAACACCCAGGACTGATCTCCTTTAGGATGGACTGGTTTGATCTCCTTGCAGTCCAAGGGACTCTCAAGAGTCTTCTCCAACTCCACAGTTCAAAAGCATGAATTCTTTAGCACTCAGCCTTCTTTGTGATCCAACACTCGCATCCATACATAAGTACTGGAAAAACCATAGTTTTGCCTATACAGACCTTTGTCAGCAAAGTAATGTCTCCGCTTTTTAATATGCTGTCTAGGTTTGTCATATCTTTTCTTCCAAGGAGCAAGAAGTCTTTTAATTTCATGGTGGCAGTCACCATCTGCAGTGATTTTGGAGCCAAGAAAATAAAGTCTGTCACTGTTTCCATTGTTTTCCATCTATTTGCCATGAAGTGACGGGACCAGATGCAATAATCTTCAATTTTTGAATGCTGAGTTTTAAGCCAGGTTTTCACTCTTCTCTTTCACCTTCATCAAGAGTTTCTTAGTTCCGCTTTGCTTTCTGCCATAAGAGTGGTATCATCTGCATATCTGAGGTTATTGATATTTCTCTCGGCAATCTTGATTCCAGTTTGTCCTTCATTCAGTCTGGCATTTTGCATGATGTATTTGCATATAAATTAAATAAGCAGGGTGACAATGTACAACCTTGACGTACTCCTTTCCTAATGTGGAACCAGTCTGCTGTTCCATGACCAGTTCTAACTGTTGCTTCTTGACCTGCAGACAGGTTTCTCAGGAGGCAGGTAAGGTGGCCTGGTATCCCATCTTTTTGACATTTGTGTTTAGTTGGGGTTTTTTTTTTAATGTTTCACATTTTTTTACTTCCACTACCTATTTATAATATATGCAGACACAGTTTTTCATAAGAAGTCTTCCTTGTGTTAATTTCTCTAATTTTGTTCAAATCCCCTGTGAGGTATAGTTTGGGCTGAGGCAGAAAAGAAGGAGAGATGACCTCAACAGAAGTAGGTTACCTTTATTCAGGCAGGGAGGGGCAACAGTCAGCCTAATGACCATGCTGAGCGTGAGAAGGATCATCAAGGAGGCTACATATTTAAAGGGAGGTTTGTGGAAGCAATAAGGGAAACGTTAGTCAGGTGGGATGTTTTGGGTATTCTTTAGTTGAGATGGCATTTGTAGTTGAACAGAGGGTGGGAGCTTTTGGGGTGATAAGTCCTCTGGGCAGAGGGTCATATCCCTGGCAGATATAGGGGGTGGAAGGTTTCTGGACAGGCATTGATAAGTCCCAGGTAGACGCAACCGGCCTGGAGCATCAGGGCAGGATCTAAAGTTCAGTTTTGTTTTCTCCAAAGTTAGATAATTCAGCAAGGGCCTTTGAGACCCTTGTTTTCTTTTCTAGGCCCAAAGACTCCTTCATCCCCTATATCAGTTTTGTTTTTAAGTTTGTACTTTTACTATTATCACATTATGTTGACTTTTCTTACCTTAGTGCAGATGTCTTTCAAAGTGTCATAAATTTACATATGTATCCTAGAATGAACAACCTAGCCAGAGTAGTTATATATGGAGGGAGAGAGATACAAAAACTACAGTCAATAAAAGCCACAAATGATAAATATTTACCTCAAGGGGTAACACACTTAAATTCAGCTGTAAAAAAATATAACTTTATTTTGTTGTAACTAATTTGAGCCCCTAATCCTGCTGCAGTGCTACGAAACTTTTGCCTTAGTTTCCTCAGTAAAATTTCTAGTGGTTGTACTTAGAAAAGGGCAAAGATGAGCTGAGAAAAGGAGGTTATGGAATGCTTAGGCTTCCTGAGGAGGAAAGCATTTTCTCCTCTTTCTCTGTCAGCCACACATCTCTTCCCCAAGGTCTTTTTCTCTGATGTCTCCTGCTTGTCTTATCTGTGCCAACTTAAGGGATCCTGGCATCTAGTCAATATTGTACAACATGGCAGAGAGCCCAGAAGTTCATGAGAGTTTTTCTGTCGTCACACTTCAGAGTCACAAAACCATTCCTTCTCTGAAGGGTTTCCACCTCCTCGGTGCACATGGCCCCTTCTGGGGAGAGCCACGGACTTTTATATTTTCACTGCCTTCTATCTGTTTCTCTTCACACAGAATCCCAGACTCTTCTAATCTGGACAAAATGGGTTTGAAAAAACAGGAAAATACTTTTCCTGAAAATATTTTCCAAAGTTATCGCATCCCTAATCTCTGTTTCTCTAAAACCAAAAATAATGTGGCAAATTCGCAACCAATCAGAAAAAATCAACCCCAAATGTCTTCACTGTTTGACATGTGAATTATTTTTTTACACAGATTTACTTAAAAAAATTTTTTTTAATAGTTGCCAAAACTTTAATATCTGGATTTCTAGTTTTCACCAGAAATTTTAAAAATTGGGATTCAGAAGACACTCATTCCTGAATCACAAAAAAACAGTGCTGAGTTAGAGTTGCTCACCTAAGAAGAAACTCAGCTTCTCTAGTTAATGTTGTCTAGTTGGCAGCACATCTGAAACCTGAGGTGAGTTTCAGTTCCCATTCATGAGTGAGCTTTCACTGCTGTTTCTCTGACAGTTGCTTCTTTTAATGTTTTACAGGACTTGTCTTGGGCCCTGAATACATATACTTTTTCATATAGGACAAAGGACTTAAGTTTGGGTGGGAGGTGAGGAAACACAGTAATTCCACAAGGCTTTTATCTACCTTGCCATGTCCCTTCCTGGGAGCAATGAGCACAGACCAATTACTCATTTTTGAAAGACCAAAGAAAAGAAGGCATATGGAGAAATAAGGGACATAGATTGTTACCTTAAAAATACTATTCTATTCAGTTCAATTCAGTCGCTCAGTCGTGTCTGACTCTTTGCGACCCCATGAATCACAGCATGCCACACCTCCCTGTCTATCACCAACTCCCGGAGTTTACTCAAACTCATGCCCATCGAGTCGGTGATGCCATCCAGCCATCTTATCCTCTGTCGTCCCCTCTCCTCCTGCCCTCAATCCCTCCCAGCATCAGGGTCTTTTCCATTGAGTCAGCTCCTCGCGTGAGGTGGCCAAAGTACTGGAGTTTCAGCTTCAGCATCAGTCCTTCCAGTGAACACCCAGGACTGATCTCCTTTAGGATGGACTGGTTGGATTTCCCTGCAGTTCAAGGGACTCTCAAGAGCCTTCTCCAACACCACAGCTCAAAAGCATCATTTATGACCTGTCAAATTATTTTATGCATTATTTTAAACATAACACACTTTAGAACCTTAAATCCTGCATAAAACCCCCAAATATAACACCAGTTTATCAAACTCATCCATATGAATATAAGTGTTAGATTTATGGATGTTTTTAGATAGTCATCCATGAAATTCAACACCTTTAAAGATTTCATTTTAATGAAGAATCAAATATGATTAACTCAAAACCAATGACTTAAAACATGCATGTAAAATTTGAAATGGACAGCTTACCAGAAAGATTTTTTGCAAAAGATGGCTAACATAGAGCTTCAGGTATTATGTCATGCTAGTTAAAGCTGTATTTAAATAAAACCAGAAGTGTCTGTCTTTCAAAGGACCAGATCTAGTCTGTAAAACATTGATTTCCTTGCAGGTGGATACCATAAACATGCTAAGGTTGTGTTAATGCCTCTTAGAGTGGTATATGCATAGTAGGGCCTGGATATAGTTGGGAAAAAAACAAGTGAATGCTGAAAGAAAAAAAAACAACAACAAACCAGGGCCACATTAAAAGTATTCCATTTTCTAAAATAAATGTCATATATACTAAATAAAAATATGCCTTACACAGATTAACTATTTGTGGAAACAGAATTCATATTATTCAGATATAAAATAGAAATTATTCTACTTACAAGGAAGTTCATATACATTTAACAACAGGAGATGGATTTCTCAATATGTTTCTAGGCTGATACATGCTTCCTGAGCTGTATTTCACATGATGGTCAGCTCAGTGGAGAATTGGTTTATGTCATATTCTTGTTTCATTTCTTCCTCTAGATGTTAACGTTCCAACTTTACATATTTGTAGACTAAACAATTAGTCACAACCTGAAAGTAGAGAGTTATTTTACTTGGTGGGAATGCTAAGGATTCCAAGCTCGGGAGGCAGCGCCTCAGTAGCCCTGATTAAAATGCTCCCGAGGAGGCAGGAGAGGGTGTCAGGCTATATAGGAGTTTGTAACAAACGGGCCAGGCAGTCAGAACATCAGAGATGAGTGTTAAGTAAGGAAAACCAGACATCAAGCTAAGGGGAAGATGCAAGCCTCTGGGCTCCCCGAGTTCGTTCCTTTCGTATGCACTTCAGCTATCTGGGGCCGGATTCTGCTTCTCGATTGTTTACATTCTTCACTCCTTGTTCACCATAAGAAGTAGTAGATTTGGTGGATGGCTGCTTCTTGCATGCCCCCAAGCTCCTCAGCAGACACTGTACTGTACGGGATGGTGGCATCTGCGGGATCTGGATCGCAGGCATTTTGTTCCCCTTTGGGAGCCCTCATTCACGTTTGGAGTCCTGAAATCACTGATGTCTATGACATTTCTTGCCCATGGATATGGCAGGAAATATATCATTTCACAATATGAAGAAACTGAGTCTGAGTGGTTGAGAACATGACCCCAAACTCAAATGGAGTAACAGAGCTAGAAACTGAATTAGCATTTGTCCTTGAGACTGTACTCTATGTTGAATATTCACAGTTTGAATTTGTAGTACTGTATTTCCGTTGTATGCATTTGGGGGGGGGGGGGTGCCTCGCCAATTCTTTACTACTTGCAGAAAAAAAAAATAGAAACATCTTCTATTTCATCTCCTTTTTCCTTTCTTTGCTCAATCATATAGGAAAAGGCAGTTTATGTTCCGAGAATATCAAGACAGACATCTTATTTTAAACCACAAAGTTTTGCTGAGAAATAGGTGAGCAGACAGTGACCTCTTCAATTTCTTTACCACTGGGCTACCTGGAAAGCGATGGAGATTCTGGTGGTATGCAATTAAAAGTGGCCTGGTAACTCCTTTAAAGCAACAAGCTAAACCACAGGTCAGCTAGCTTGCAAGAGAGAGCTAAACAGATTGCTGAAGAGTCCTCAGGAAGTCAGCAGGAGCCTCAGAAACTTTTCCTACAAAGGGCCTTGTATTTAATTGAAACAGATTGTGGAACAATTTTTGCTTTAGGTCATTGTAAAAGACAATAGAGCAATCAGCTAACAGTCAGTGAAGCCTAACATCTGGGTGTCATACTGATAGAGGCAGACAGCTGAACAGAGAGATAGCTAAAGAAAGCCCTGCTAAAACTACTTTCAAACCAGGGTGATTTTGTACATGCCCAAGAACAGCCCTCTTAGGAGAACTATCAGACTTTACAGAGAGAGTAAGACTTGACTAAATGAGTCTAGCCAAGTCACAAAACAAATAAGCAAATAGCAATGAGTCCTAGCAAGGAGAGAGAATCAGTATCCAGATTTGCTTCAATTTATGATCTAAAATAGTCTTTAACAACCAAAAAATGAGATATACAGAGAACAACAGGGAATCATAGCAGAGAAAAGCCCACATGTTGCAGATATGTTCAAAGAACTAAAGGAAATCTTGCTTTAAAAAGTATAGTAAGTTATGCTGAAAATAACTCATTAAATAAAAATATTGAACTGGGGTCTCCTGCATTGCAGGCAGATTCTTTACCAACTGAACTATAAGGGAAGCCCCAAAATATCAATATGTACAATGCTAAAGTTCATCATAGCAATAATGTATAGCCTTTTGGTTTATCTGTACTAGTAGATAAAGATTGTTTGCATTAAAAACCAGAGACACTACTTTGCCAACAAAGGTCCATCTAGTCAAAGATACGGTTTTTCCAGTAGTCATGTATGGATGTGAGAGTTGGACTATAAAGAAAGCTGAGTGCTGAAGAATTGATGCTTTTGAACTGTGGTGTTGGAGAAGACTCTTGAGGGTCACTTGGACTGCAAGGAGATCCAACAAGTCCATCCTAAAGGAGATCAGTCCTGGGTGTTCATTGGAAGGACTGATGTTGAAGGTGAAACTCCAATACTTTGTCTACCTGATGCAAAGAGCTGATTTATTGGAAAAGACCCTGATGCTGGGAAAGATCAGGGGCAGCAGGAGAAGGGGATGACAGAGGATGAAATGGTTGGATGGCATCACCGACTCAATGCACATGAGTTTGAGTAAACTCCAGGAGCTGGTGATGGACAGGGAGCCTGGCGTGCTGCAGTCCATGGGGTTGCAAAGAGTTGGATACAACTGAGCGACTGAACTGAACTGATATGAGACTTAACATGAAACTTCAGAGAGTCTGAGCAATTAACTGTTAGGGAATAACACAAACTCTTTGCCACCCCATGGACTGTAGCTTACCAGGCTCCTCTGTTCATGGAATTTCCTAGGTAAGAATACTGGAGTGGCTTGCTATTTCCTTCTCCAGGCTTGCCATTTCCTTCTCTGAACTCAGGGATTGGCAGATGGATTCTTTACCACTGAATGACCTGGGTAGACAGTAGCAAATGCTCTCCTTCCTTGCCAAGATCTAGTTCTTAAATATTTACCAGGACATCACTAGAGTTAAAAATTTGGGGAATCATGTCAGTTTATTTTAATTTACTAAAACTTTTAATAACTTTCTTTAAAACTGAAATCTAAAATCCATTAAGACACTACATATTCTGACCTTAGTTCACCTCTCAAAAATTACTTGCATTCCATTATTTGCTGTTGTTGTTCAGTCGCTGAGTCGTGTCAAACTCTTTGCGACCCATGGATTGCAGCATGCCAGGCTTCCCAGTCCTTCACCATCTCCTGGAGTTTGCTCAAACTCATGTACATTGAGTCAGTGATGCCATCCAACCATCTCATCCTCTGTCATCCCCTTCTCCTCCTGCCGTCAATCGTTCCCATCATCAGGGTCTTTTCTGATGAGTCAGCTCTTTGCATCAGGTGACCAAAATATTGGAGTTTCAGCTTCAGCATCAGTCCTTCCAATGAATAATTCAGGATTGATTTCCTTTAGGATAGTCTGGTTTGGTCTCCTGGCAGTCCAAGGCACTCTCAAGCATCTTCTCCAACACTACAATTCAAAAGCATTGATTCTTTGGTACCTGGCTTCTTTATGATCCAATTCTCACATCCATACATGACTACTGGAAAAACCACAACTTTGACTATATATCTCTGTTAGCAAAGTAATGTCTCTGCTTTTTAATATGCCATCTAGGTTGGTCATAGCTTTTCTTGAAAGACGTAAGTGTCTTTTAATTTCATGGCTCCAGTCACCATCTGCAGTGATTTTGGAGCACAAGAAAATAAAGTCTGTCACTGTTTCCATTGTTTCCCCCCCCCCCCATCTATTTGCCATGCAGTGATGACAGGATGCCATGATCTTAGTTTTTTGAATGTTGAGTTTTAAGCCAGCTTTCTCACTCTCCTCTTTCACCTTCATCAGGAGGCTCTTTAGTTGCTCTTTTAGTTCCTCTTCACTTTCAGCCATAAGGGTGGTGTCAACTGCCTATCTGAGGTTATTGATATTTCTCCCAGTAATCTTGATTCTGGCTTGTGCTTCATCCACCCTGGCATTTTGCATGATGTACACTGCATACAAGTTAAATAAGCAGGGTGATAATATACAGCCTTGATGTACTCCTTTCCTGATTTGGAACCAATACATTGTTCCGTGTCCGGTTCTAGCTGCTGCTCCTTGACATGCATATAGGTTTCTCAGGAGGCAGGTAAAGTAGTCTGGTGTTCCCATCTCTTTAAGAATTTTCCACAGTTGGTTGTGATTCACGCTGTCAAAGGCATTAGCATAGCAGAACTAGAAGTCTTTCTATAATTCTCTTGCTTTTTTTATGATGCAATGGGTGTTGGCAATTTGATCTCTGGTTCCTCTGCCTTTTCTAAATCCCAGCTTGAACATCTGGAAGTTCTTGGTTGACGTACTGTTGAGGCCTAGTTTGGAGAATATTCAGCATTACTTTGCTAGTTTGTGAAATGAGTGCAATTGTGTGATAGTTTGAACATTCTCTGGCATTGCCTTTCTTTAGGATTGGAATGAAAACTGACCTTTTCCAGTCCTGTGGCCACTGCACTAAGTATTGAGTGCAGCACTTTCATAGAGCATCATCTTTTAATGAAATATCTCAGCTTGAATTCCATCACCTCCACTATCTTTGCTTGCAGTGATTCAGCTTCCTAAGGCCCACTTGACCTTGCATGCCAGGATGTCTGGCTCTACGTGAGTGATCACACCATGGTGGTTATCTGGATCATTAAGATCTTTTTTGTATAGTTCTTCTGTGTTATCTTGACACCTCTTTCTAATATCTTCTGCTTCTGTTAGGTCCATACCATTTCTGTCCTTTATTGTGCCCATCTTTGCATGAAATATTCCCTTAGTATCTGTAATTTTCTTGAAGACATCTCTAGTCTTTCCCATTCTATTGTTTTCCTATATTTCTTTGCATTGATCACTTAGGAAGGCTTTCTTATCTCTTCTTGCTATTCTTTGGAACTCCACATTCAGATGGATTTATTTTTCCTTTTCTTCTTTGCGTTTAGCTTCTCTTCTTCTTTCAGCTATTTATAAGGCCTCCTCAGACAAGCATTTTGCCTTTTTGCATTTCTTTTTCTTGGGGATGGTTTTGATCACCGCCTCCTGTACAATATCATGAACCTCCACCCATAATTCTTCAGGCACTCTGTCTATCAGATCTAATCCTTTGAATCTATCTATCACTTTCACTGTATAACTGTAAGTGATTTGATTTAGGTCATACCTGAATGGTCTAGTAGTTTTCCCTACTTTTTCAATTTAAGTCTGAATTTGGCAATAAGGAGTTCATGATCTAAGCCACAGTCAGCTCCCAGTCTTGTCTTTGCTTCCTGTTTAGCACTTCTCCATCTTTGGCTGCAAAGAATATAATTAATCTGATTTCAGTATTGACCATCTGGTGTTGTCCATTTATAGAGTTATCTCTTGTGTTTTTGGAAGAGGGTATTTGCTATGACCACTGCATTCTCTTGGCTAAACTCTAATAGGCTCTGCCCTGCTTCATTTTGTACTCCAAGGCGACACTTGCCTCTTACTCCAGGGATCTCTTGATTTCTGACTTTTGCATCCCAGTCCCCTATGATGAAAAGGACACCTTTTCTGGGTGTTAGTTCTAGACAGTCATATTAAATCTTCATAGAACTGTTCCACTTCAGCTCCTTCGGTGTTAATTGTTGGGAAATAGACTTGGATTACTGCAATACTGAATGATTTGCCTTGGAAATGAACAGAGCTCATCCTGTTGTTTTTGAGATTGCACTGAAGTACTGCATTTTGGACTCTTCTGTTGACTATGAGGGCTATTCCATTTCTTCTAAGGGATTCTTGCCCACGGTAGTGTATATAATGGTCATCTGAATGAAATTCGCCCATTTTGGTCCATTTTCGTTCACTAACTCCTAAAATGTCAATGTTCACTCTTTTCATCTCCTGTTTGACCACTTCCAATTTACCCTGATTCATGGACCTAACATTCCAGGTTCCTATGCACTACTATTCTTTACAGCATCGGACTTTACTTTCACCACCAGACACATCCACAACTGGGCATTGTTTCCACTTTGACTTGGCCTCTTAATTCCTTCTGGAGCTATATCCGCTCTTCTCCAGTAGTACATGTGGCACCTACCAACCTGGGGAGTTCATCTTTCATTGATTACTCTTGTCTTCCTTCAACATGTCAATCTTGTTCCAACAGAGTTTTTCTGTGCTTGTTGAACATTTCCCCCACAGATCTATAAATTTCATCCTTTTGCATATTTGCTCAAAGCTTTATTTTTCAGAAAAGCTTTTAGGAACCAGTTCCTCCATAATTATTGGAATATCTATCTGCATCTTTGCTTAATTTTCTTCCTAGAATTAAATTATATGTCTATATCTATGCATCCTTGTTCACCTAGTTCTTGTCTGTCTCTGGAAATAAAATGTTCACCTGTGGACTACGTTGGTGTTTTCCATGTCTCAAGCTGCTAAAGCACTACATGATATATAGTGACATTCCATAATTTGGAATGCATAATATTCCCATAATGCATAAGGGAATATTTGAATGAATGAATGAATTTAAGTGGAATTTATAATACATAGATTTGATCAATAATGGTATATAGGAGATGAAAGAATCTAAAGAGCTAAGAGGTTCCCAGGTTCAGATGATCAGGAAGACATTCACTAGATAAAATAATAAACACAAGAGAAAGCAGTAATGTGAAGACAAGCATTACAAATTCCACTTTGACCACGCTGAGTGTGACTGTGGAAACTATGACTCAAGAAGTCCAACAGGCCATTTAGATATACAAGTCTGGACTGGGGGAAAAAAACAGACTCTAGTTAAAGACTTGCTATGTATTGCTTATAGGTAGCAGTTCAAGTTATGGAAGTGAATTTGGTCAATTAGGAAGATGATAAAGGAGAAGACAAAAAGGTACCGTATGGAATTCTGGAGAATTACAAAATTTAAGTGTTAACTAGAGAGAAAAATGTGTAGGAAGAGATTTAAAAAAAAAAAAAGGAGCAGAACTTTAAAAAAAAAAAAAAACAAAACAGGAGTCAGTCTTCATTTGTTGCCCCATAGAAAATGGCAAGCATTGTGCTAAAATGCTTGGTAATCAAACAGGAATGAGATATGATTCCTATTAGACTTCAGGAGGATGAGCACATGGCAGAAAATACCCTTAATGAACCTGAAAGGCTCAACCACTGAGTGAAGATTTAAAGCATAGGATAAGGCTGTGCCTGACTCTTCCCACTCAACTGTCTCTTTCCCACAACCTCTCATGGTGTTTCTCTGGTTCACCAACCTGTGAGTCCTGAGTGCTGAGAAGGAGAAGCCAAAGTGCTAAAATAAGAGAACTAGGGTCCCTAAAGGAGAAGGCAATGGCACCCCCACTCCAGTGCTCTTGCCTGGAAAATCCAATGGACGGAGGAGCCTAGTAGGCTGCAGTCCATGGGGTCGCTAAGAGTCAGACACAACTGAGCGACTTCCCTTTCACTTTTCACTTTCATGCACTGGAGAAGGAAATGGCAACCCACTCCAGGGTTCTTGCCTGGAGAATCCCAGGGACGGAGGACCCTGGTGGGCTGCTGTCTATGGGGTCGCACAGAGTCGGACACGACTGAAGCGACTTAGCAGCAGCAGCAGCAGGGTCCCTAAAGAACTGCCGTGGAATCTTCGCCTGAAAGGCTGGACACTAGAAAACAACAGCGTCAAAACCATGTAGGCCTTAAGGAAAAACCAGCGACTGCGGTAGAGAGCAAGGTGACTCCACAGGGCACCAGTGTTCCATCATGGCCCACTAGGCTGATGAGGCACCCTGAGGGCCATGCAGCCGGGTGTGAGCGGCCTCAGGA
The DNA here is from genome assembly GCF_019320065.1 of Cervus canadensis. Lineage (NCBI taxonomy): Eukaryota > Metazoa > Chordata > Mammalia > Artiodactyla > Cervidae > Cervus > Cervus canadensis. Next base: position 34,344,302 of record NC_057412.1, read on the forward strand.
GACCTCACAGCAGTGTATCAGAGCCATGGCGACGGACAGGCTCCATGAAGTACGGTTCGCTGGGCAGTACCCCCGCTGGGAACCATGTTGCGGCCCTGCCATTTGGCAAGTGGGTTCCGAGTTCCCCTCATCTGTGCAGCTCGGGACAAGCTCCAGTGTTGAAATAATCTCCCAGATCTATATATTTCATGGGAGTTCAAGGGGATATTCAGGTTACTATCTGGAAATACTTTAAAAAAAATATTTTTTTCTCACATCTGTAAGAAGTATGGAATCCTATCTCTTTGCTTGCAGACACCCTAATCAGTCTTATTTGTATCATGTTGTTAGCAATATAATAAGGTCGTGACTTACTCTGTTTTATTCATATGTGTTATTCTTACATACTATGCCTTATTCATTTGTATACCTTTTAGTACCTGAAAATAGTAGGCGCTTACTGTACAATCTCTAAATTATTTAAAAATTTTCCTCTGTTCATCCTTATGGAAAATAGCCAAAAGTGTCCAGAAAAAAACGTATTCCACTTAGTGATTAACTGAGCACACACTGAAACATCCCAGTAGGATGCTGGGGAGACAGCTGATATGAATTCAAACCTGAAATTGTATTATTCAAATGAAAATCAGAGCAGAATGAAATGAAAAATAATTCAGGATAACTGAATTGCTGACTTTAACCACTAAGCTAAATTTTTACTTTTTAATGTCTACATGTATGTAATCACTAGGGAGTATTCTGGTTATTATTAAAAAGTCTGTCAGCTAGAGATCAAAATACAAATTGTAACACATAGGAATATTATGGGAATTTGTGTCACTCCCTGGAGAACTTTAGGTTTATAAAAAGCAATGAATGAATTACATGGAGCTATAAATATGCTCCTGCATTTTCATCTGTGACAGATATATTCTTACTGCAAGGCACTCTTAAAACTACACCACCCTGGGCTATGAGCTCATCAGAGCTCTCAAGCTCAGCAGGGTCAAATCTGGCTAATGTTTAGGAGGATGACCTCCAAGGAAAATCCAGGTGCAGGAGGATATAATGTTAGTAATTCAATGGATGACATGGTTCCCTTTAAGTCACTAATAAGCAATTTCCCCTCAAGGCCGTTGCTAGACACCATGCTACCGGATGTTTTTTCTTAAAGATTTAATATATATGTGGACATTTATGATCTCATGCATTTTTTTCTATCTTCTTTATTATCATGATAATCATTCAGTGTTAAACACTTTTTCAATTTTTCATTGAGGTAACATACACATAACATACAACTTATTATCATAACCCTTTAAAAGTATTACAGTGATATTAAGTACATTCATATTGCTATGCAACCATATCACCATCCATCTTAAGAACTCTTTTCATCTTGCAAAACTGAAACTGTATTCCCATTAGGCAATAACTTCCCATTCTCCCTCCTTCCAGCCCCTGGCAACCACATTCTTCTTTCAGTCTCTATGATTTTGATTACTCCAGGTATCTCAGATAAGTGGACTCATATAGTATTTATCACTTTATGATTAGCTTATTTTACATAGCACAATGTCCTCAGGTTTCATCCATGTTGTAGCATATGACAGAATTTTGGTCTATTTTCTTGATCTTCTCAAAAAACCTAACTGAGTGGGATTGAGTGAAGAAGGCTGATTACTTATCATGGTAAATTTTATGTGCCAACCTCACTGGACCGTGTGGTGTCAAGAGTTTTGGTCAAACGCTATCCTGAGTGTATCTCTGAGGGTGTTTCTGGATGAGAAAAACATTTGACTCACTAGGCTGAGTAAACCAGATGCCCCTCCCCAGTGTGGGTGGGCCCCCTCCAATCCTTTGAAGGCCTGACTGGAACAAAAAGGGCTGAGTAAGGGATAATTCGCTCTCTCTGCTTGACTGTCTCTTAGCTGAGACATTAGTCTTTTCCTGTCTTTGGACTCATAGTTGGAATGCAATTTATACCATCAGCTCTCCTGGTTCTCAGGTCTTTGTACTCAGACTACAACTTACCACTGACTCTCCAAGGTCTTTGGGCCTCCAGCCAGATGACTGTAGATCTTGGGACTTCTCAGTCTCCGTAATTGTGTAAGCCAATTCATACATTATATGAAATATTGGTTATATTATTGGTTCTGTTTCTCTGGGGAACCCTGACTAATATACATAGTATACTACTTTTGCAAGCCCAATTCTATGAGTTCTTTTATTGTTTTTTATACTATCTGTCTCATAATTTTGAGATCTCTACTTTATTTACTGTGGGCCATTACTTTCAACAAGTTTCCAAAAATCATCTTAGCAGCATATTAGCACTGTCTCCTGTAGTCGTTACCAGGGAGCTAAATACTTTAACTTAGGAGAAAATACCTTAAGATAAATATTCCTTTATTAAACCATATGTTCTGTTCCATCAATCCTGCAACGTTTAAATCCAGTCCCATGCATACTTCCTGAATTTTGTGCATTGGCTAGGTCCTACAATTTTGGGAGGCATATCCCCTTTTACTCTTAGGAGGCTCACATTTCTTTGATCTGTTTATACTATGATTTGACCTACTTATTGATCTTGTAGCAGAAAGGTAAGGTGAGTATAGGTCTTGAGGAGGATATATGGTGCATATTTTCTTTAAGCAAGAGGCATACTAATCTCTAACAAGGAGGACTAGGTCATGTTTGCCAAGTTTTGAGGGATATGGAATATAATATATACAGATTTTATTTTTTGCCTCCTTTGACTTGGATGTTTCCTGGGTATTCTCAGGATCTCACTCTTTGCAACTAAAGCCTTAACTATGGGAAAGCAGACTTAAGAAGTCATGAATTCACATCTCTCTGAATGTATCTTTATAATTTTTATTATTAATTCCTAAGCCTGGATCTCAATTTTTCTGCCCTTTAGGTTCATGCAAGAAACAAAAGACTTCTTTACCTGCTGCTAAGGAAGACTTCTCACATTTACACTTCACCTTCATTTGGAGATCAGCCACCTTCAGCTTTTTGTTCACTCTATTTTTTCAATATGGCAATGGTATTAAGCAAAACCCATCTATTCTACTGTTCTTATAATTAACACTTTTCCCTAAACCCTCACTTTCCTGAAATATTGCACTTGCTATTGAATTCTTTTATAGTAGTAGTCCAAATAGTCCATCCTAATGGACTACTAGCAAAACTTTAACCTTGGTACAATCTACAGAGGATATTAGTGTTGTATCTACTACCAGTGAAGAGGTGTTCATTACTGACTTATCAGTGAGTGGCCCAAATTCAGTTTAATTTTTGAGTCTTCTTTCATGGACCAATCTAAACACTGATTATCTCGGGTCAGGTTTCCTGGGAAATTCTGAAACAAACATATGCATGCTAGGTCTTTAGTGGGAGAATCACTAGGATCCACAATTTAGGAATGAAGGAAAGAACCAGTATCTGGTCACAAAAAAATGGCCTCAATCTTACAGATGTCCCTTCAGGGTTGTATCCCTACAGGCAAATAAGGCCTTTAATTCCTTACATCAACTACTTCAGGGGTCAGCAAACTTTTTCTTTAAAGGCCAGGTAGTAAATATTTTTGGCTTTGTGGATAACATTCATTCTCTATCACATATTTTATTTCTTCTCCACCTCCTCCCTATCGTCTTCTTCCTCTTGCTCCTTTATTAATACCATTTAAAAATACAAAGAAAACTTTTTTATCCTCTGCACCCTATAAACATGGACTACAGGCCAGATCTGGTCTGCAGACCATATTTTGTTGACCTCTAAAGCATCAACAAGTGTGTGGTTCCTTCATGAAGGGGATGTCAGCTTAGGCTAGTTGGTTCTCCAGGACCTGAAGAAATTTTGAGAGAAAGATCCATGTGTGTGTTTCAATGTGCATCACTTGTAGAAACTAAGGGTAATGAGTGACTCAGTCCTGCATGGGGAATCTGGGTGGCCCACTGCTAAATATAGTATTATTTTAGTATATAGTTATGTTAGCTATATTTTAGCAGGAGATTCAGACAGTAAGCTATAAACATAATAAATAAGTAAATCAGTAAATATATTATAAAGTTATGGGTGTTCTGGAAAAATAAGTAAGATGAGGAGAACCAGTGATGGGACATACATTTCACTTAAAGTAGTTGGCTATCTACTTAAACATCATTGGGATGTTTAAGCGTGTCATTTTATGGAGACAGAATAAAACCATTTCACATCCTTAGCTTGATGTGTTTTGACAAATATATGCAGTTGAATAAATATCATCACAAGTAAGACATAGAACCCATCCATTACTCACCCCCCAAATATCCTTATGTCTCTTTGTAGTCAATCTTTATTTTTTTCTGTCCTATACTCTTTGCAAACACTGTTCTTGTTCTGTTTGCTATTCTTTTCAAAATATCATATAAATGGAATCACATAGTATTTTTGTCTTCTCTTCCTCCACTTAACATATGGTTTTGAGATTCATCCATGCTGTTGCATGTATTAAAGAGTCATTCTTTTTAATAGCTGAATAACATATTAATAAATTGATATGCAACCGTTTGTTTACCCATTCACCAGTTGACAGATATTTGGAGTTGTAGCCAGTTTTTGCTCTCTCCTTTTTATAAAGCTGATATGAATACTGGCACGCAGGTCTTTGTGTGAACACATGTCTATTTCTTTGGGGCAAATTATCTAGGGGTGGGATGGAAGGAGTATAAGATAAATGTTTACATTTATAAGAAACTGCCAAAATATTTTCCAAAGTAACTATCCAATTTTGTATACCCAGAAATGACATACAAGATTGCTAGTTGTTTCAAATTCTGAGCATCATTAAGTAAAGTCACTCAGTCATGTCCAACTTTGTGACTCCATGGACTGTAGCCCACCACGCTTCTCCATCCATGGGGTTTTCCAGGCAAGAATACTGGAGTGGGTTGCCATTTCCTTCTCCAGGGGATCTTCCCCACCCAGGGATTGAACCCAGGTCTCCTGCATTGAAGGCAGACGCTTTACCCTCTGAGCCATCAGGGAAGTCATTAGGAATTCTTAATTTTATTTTAGCCATTTGAGTAATTGCATGGTGATGTCTCAGTTTTGGACTTAATTTGCATTTTTATGACGACTAAAGAGGTTGAGCATATTCTTACACGTGTGTTAGTTGCTCAGTCATGTTTGACTCTTTGCAGCCCCGTGGACTATAGACCACCAGGCTCCTTTGTCTGTGGGATTTTCCAGGAAAGAATACTGGAGTGGGTTGCCATTTTCTTATTCAGGGGATCTTCCTGACCCAGGGATTAAACTTGGTCTCTTGCAATATGGGCAGATTCTTCACCATCTGAGCCACCAGTAAAGCCCATATTCTTACGTGCGTTTTAACTATTTGCATACTTTTCTTGGCAAATATTCAAATATTTTGCTCATTTAATAATTGTCTTTCTGTGCTTTATATATTATGTGAAATATATATATATATATATTTCAGATGCAAATCTGAAAAAAAGATGTACCTATTACTCACAAACTATCTTTGCCTCAATCAAAATGAAAATATTGCATATTGATTCTTTCTTACATTCATTCCTCAATTGCTTACTAAAATCCAGACATTTGCTTTGTCATGTTTGAAGAGGGAACTCTAGAGATTGTCCTTGTCCTCAAGGTTTTCAAGATGGCAAAGAAATATATATATATAATATATATAAATATATAATATATATTATAATATAATATAAATATATAATATATTATACATATATATATGTGTATATATATATATACACCTAGCCACAGAATGCTGTGGTGGGTACTATGAGCATGTAATCTTTGCATTGAATTCAGGAGGGCTTTCCAGAGAAAAAAAATGTGAGCACTAAATCTTGGAGATGGAGTAGAATTTTTCCTGATAAATTATTAGATTGAATTCTGTTGGGTGAAGATAGTTTATCTGAATATTTTTTTCTTTTCTGATACCTTGAAAAGCTTTTTTAAAATTCATGTCACTCCCAAAGTACATATTAAAGATAAAGATAAGTCATATGTTTTTCTCAATAATTTCCTAAAAATATAATGTTCTTTTCCCTTGAAATGTACGAACTACTTGCTGAGCATTTATCTTCATTTTAGAAATGAGAAACAGAAGAATAATACCTACTCACCCTGGTGTCTAATAAATATTTAAACCAGGTTCTAGCTGGCTAATTATTTTATCACAGAGTATTTCAGAAGCCCCAAAACGTGAACCCTTTCTCCAGTGTGGGTAACCATCTCTTGAGCAGTAATTTATACTTTGGTAAGTTCTGAATGCCTTTGGATGACAATGATGATGATATAGTGCAAGGGATCTATGATTTATCACAGATGATACCCACAGCGAACTACTAGAGAAGCACAGAGTAAGATGGAAAGGACCTCTGGATCTCTCACTTATTACACTGAGTCTTAAATAGTGTTTCTTTTTCCCTCCTAGTCTAGCACTGCCACTTGATAAATTATTTTAAATGGAAGGGAGTTGATACAATATTGAAAATCTAGTTCATCGTGGTATTAAATTAAACAAAGTAAGTTAGTTTTAACCATAAAGGTTTTTTGCAAAGTAGCCATTACCTTGATTATAGGATTAAAGTCCTACAGTCTCTATAACAAAAGAACTTTTTTCATAAAAAGCTCAGTTAAATATGAGATTTAGAAAAACACACATTTGCTGTTATCACTGTGTCTAAAACTTAACACAGGTTCATTACAAGTATCTTTAATATTTAACAAACATTTGAAAAGCTAGCATTTATTTTATGAAAGCTGAATAAATAAATTATATATAAATATATAAATTATCTTATTTCCATGTTTATTAATTATTTCTATTTCAATAAAAACTGATATTCCAATTAAGAAGTCTGGATCTGAAATTATAATTACTTAAAATGGTAAAAAGGAATAAGTATCTGTTTAATAAAGGTAAGACATCATTACAAAGACAAATGAGAAAGGAATATCTTTGGAATAACAGTTTGGATATCACTGACACAAGACATTGTATCACCCTAGCTGTGGCTGAACCACATCTATAATATTGGATAGTCTGTAGCTCCTTATGTTTTGAATCACATTTGAAAAATATATGTGCAAGAATATTTGTCTTACTTAAACAAGCACTGAAATATCTAGATCTACTTTCCAAAAGAAAATTGAAATTCCCATGAAAGTTTTAAGGTTTAATAAACAATATGGTACAGTTATTTTTCAGCTTTTTAATTTCAAAGTCGAAGCATATTCTCAACAAGACTCTAGAACTGACATAATAAGAAAATCCTAGAGAACTTTGAAGTTGGTATCTGTCCAATAGCTAAATTACATGAAAGTTTGTACTAGAGTTTATTTTCTTCTCTCAAAAAGTTTCCATATGCAGTCCTATGCACAATATATGTTGGTAATAAATGGTACAGGCTTCCCAGGTGACTCAGTGATAAAGAGGCCACCTGCAGTGCAGGAGTCGCAGGAGATGCGGGTTCTACCCCTGGGCTGGGAATATCACCTGGAGGATCTGGACCTGGCAACTCACTGCAGTATTCTTGCCTGGGAAATCCCATGGACCAAAGAGCTTGGCGGGTTACCATCCATGGGGTCTCAAAGAGTCCAACACGACTTAGGGACAGAGAACATACATATTTGAAGAAAATGAAAAGAATGTACCCACACTATTGATTTTATTTTGCAGTATTTACTCCACAAAAATAAATAAACACTTTGATATTTAGATGTAAATGACAAAAGAGCCTGGTGGGCTATAGTCCTTGAGGTCACAAAGAGTCAGACACATTGAAGTGACTGAGGACGTATGCATAAAGGGTACACAGACTAAAACAGCTCCAGAATAAAAGAGGAAAGAATTAATTTTGAGTACCTAATATATTCCCACAGCTGTACATATAAGCTTCAAAATAACTCTAAGGATGGGCATAACTTTATATTATAGGCATAAAAAGTACATGGAGATTAACTTACTTGTCTAGTTTCATACAACTGGTATACAGTAGCGTCAAGATTCATACCTAGCTAATGCACTTCTCAAGGTATAGAAAGGCAGTATTTAAGAAAATTAACATTATAAATGATCAAAGAAAAATATTTTAAAGTGAAGTTCTCAATACTTCACTCTAAGTGGTAAAATGTATCAATATACTATGATAAATTATGTATGTAAATGTAATACCTAGAACAACCACTAAAATCAATACAAAAATACACTCAAAAACACTAAGGATCAATCAAAAGGAATCCTAAAATTGTTCACAGAACAACTGATACACACAACTTCTTGGGTTTTGATTTCAAGGATATAGAATGAAGAAAACCAATCTCAAAATGTCATATATTATTTGATTTGGATTGAATTGATTTATGTAGCATTTTGAAATGACAAAATTATACACCTGGATAACAAATTAGTATTTTCTCAGAGTTAGTAGTAGTTGGGGAGAAAGTGTGGGTACTTCTATAAAGGGGTAACATGAGAGGAATCTTTCTGGTGATACAATAATTCTATACCGACTGTAAAGGCAGTTATGTGATTTCTCACATGATAAAATGACATATAACTATAAATACACATTTTATCAATATCATTCTCCTACTTTGATACTACACTATAGTTGCATAAAATAAAACTTTTGGAGGAAACTAAGTAAAAGATATATGATAATTGTCTAAAATATCTTTGCAACCCCTTGTGAATTTATATTTTAATAAACACTAAAAAATACATAGATAATGGCAGAACTTGTTTGGGTGTAAGTTTAAAAACTTTCTTGACAATAACAATAAAATTCAGAGTATAGGAGTCAAAATACTGGGAACCAATGTAGTCCATTTTATTGGAGAGTCCTCATCCCTTTGATAAATATATTTCTGATAAATAATATCGATAACAAGAACTTAATTGAACCATCATGATAGGAACTCTATATCGAGATACTAGATAGGCTAGGCCTAACAACATATTTATTACATGGCAAATATTTTTGATAAAGGTTATAGACTTTGTTCTCATTCTTGAAAAGTAAACATCAATTTTTATAACCTTTTCAACAGAAATAAATGGCAAAGTGACACTTATAAAATTTATGGTTTTCAATACATTTTCCCCTTGGTGTGACCCATATCAAAAGGAATACATTGGACAATTCCTAGGCTCTTACTTAATTGCTGTTACATCTAACAATTCACATAAATCATTAGAGTGCCTAAGTTTGGGCAGTGAACATTTCACACATCTTATTTTTAATAATACAAGGCAAAGAATAGTAAGAAAAAAGAAAAGAAATAGTAAAATAGTATTCTGGAATAAGGCTAATGGCTCTGCAATATACTTTGAAACTCTTTTAAAATATCTTTGACTTCTCAAGTAAGATTAACTAGGTAGTTGTAGTGGTTTCAAACATGAAAAGAAGAAATAGAAAACATGAGTTAATATGACTATTCTATCTATAATAATCTATAATATCTATAATATGATTATTTTATCTATAAAGCTACCAAAATATATGATAGAATGTTAAAAGCTTCCTGGCAAATTCTCCAAGTCAACTGATTCTTTTACAAGAAAGTATTCATATTTTATAAATGTTAACACTTTCAAATTTTGTTTGATGCAAACTATATAATGTTTCATATCAAATGAACACAAAATACTATTACTTTTATATTTTGCTTTAGTTTAATTAATCTAATTAATTAGGAGTGATGATTCCTTAGTTCTAAATATAATAAAAGAAGTAAATTTTAGGATGGACATATGCTACCTAGTACTAAAATTTTATCAGTGCCTATTTTCAGTTTTATATATGCTGAATACCAATAGTCATTGTTATTTAATAATTTTGTAGCTTAGTTTCTCTCTTCATAAAATTATTCTTTCATATTATTTTTGTGTGATAGATACATTTATATTACTTACATACTAATTTAGGAGATGTTTGAATGAATGACATAAAACAATTTAATATTTTGATTTGAATAGTCAGTCATATTTTCTAAGAAGTCTATTAATGGATAACTTTTAGTTTATTGAGATCATGTAATTCTACAAAACAGAAATAACCAACCAAAGCTATCTCAGTCATTGTATAGCACAAAGCTGAAAAATAGTAGATACTTATTGGTATTCATATTAATGAATACTATGCCTTCATGATAAAAACAAACGATAAGAGTGAATACCATCAAAAATCAAATAACAGTTTATAGTCATGTAACCATGCTCAAATTTTAAGCAGAATATAAATTACCTATATGTGTGCATGTGCATGTGTGTGTCTGAAAAATATTCCAAGTTATTATTATTTAATGAGACATTAATAGACATGTTGCTAAAATGTTAAAACTTACCTTCTGGAAAAAATTTAAAATGGAGTATATCCATAATCTTACCAAAACTCAAACGAAAATAGTCCTCATGGAAAATATTCAAGAAGTCAAAAACAAACTTAATGCACAGCATCTCCTTTTTTGTGTGAAATTATTGAACAGATTTCACTATTTCTTTATGTTAGTAATTTAAGAGAATGTATCAATATGTAGAAGAAAACAATATTTCTCACTAAATTTTCTATTGTTAAAACATAATAAACTAGCTTAATCATTGTCTATAAGAGGAAAAAACCCAACTATATCATAGCTAATGCCTAATTTTAGGAATCCTACACCATTCTCTCTGAGTCTATTTCAGAACAATTTCACACTTTTTATATATGCCAAAATACTCATCACCCCAAACAAGACAATATTATTGTGAATTATAAGATTTTCTTAAAAATTTAATCATGGCCTCAAAATTCTTCATAAACTCTAGGGAACTATTGCCATTAGAAGTGAAAATTTTGGTATTAATAATTGAGATCAATTTGCCATTCCTTTTTAAGGAAAAGTTCTAAAGACATCCTCTAACAACAAAGACCTACTACTGCATCTAAAATTGAAAATCGTTATAATGAATTCAACACCATTATAATATCCAATAATGTAATTTGTATCTAAATGCAAAGTAACTTCTCTAGATTTTTGCTTAGCAACACTGAAATAGAAGACATGCATCCCCAACAAAGGAAACTATAAGCAAGGTGAAAAGACAGCTCTCAGAATGGGAGAAAATAATAGCAAACAAAGCAACAGACAAAGGATTAATCTCAAAAATATACAAGCAACTCCTGCAGCTCAATTCCAGAAAAATAAATGACCCAATCAAAAAACAGGCTAAAGAACTAAACAGACATTTCTCCAAAGAAGACATACAGATAGCTAACAAACACATGAAAAGATGCTCAACATCACTCATTATCAGAGAAATGCAAATCAAAACCACCACGAGGTACCATTACACGCCAGTCAGGATGGCTGCTATCCAAAAGTCTACAAGCAATAAATGCTGGAGAGGGTGTGGAGAAAAGGGAACCCTCTTACACTGTTGGTGGGAATGCAAACTAGTACAGCCGCTATGGAAAACAGTGTGGAGATTTCTTAAAAAACTGGAAATAGAACTGCCATATGACCCAGCAATCCCACTTCTGGGCATACACACTGAGGAAACCAGATCTGAAAGAGACACGTGCACCCCAATGTTCATCGCAGCACTGTTTATAATAGCCAGGACATGGAAGCAACCTAGATGCCCATCAGCAGACAAATGGATAAGGAAGCTGTGGTACATATACACCATGGAATATTACTCAGCCATTAAAAAGAATTCATTTGAATCAGTTCTAATGAGGTGGATGAAACTGGAGCCCATTATACAGAGTGAAGTAAGCCAGAAAGATAAAGACCATTACAGCATACTAACACATATATATGGAATTTAGAAAGATGGTAATGATAACCCTATCTGCAAAACAGAAAAAGAGACACAGATGTACAGAACAGACTTTTGGACTCTGTGGGAGAAGGCGAGGGTGGGATGTTTCGAGAGAACAGCATCGAAACATGTATATTATCAAGGGTGAAACAGATCACCAGCCCAGGTTGGATGCATGAGACAAGTGCTCGGGGCTGGTGCACTGGGAAGACCCAGGGGGATGGGATGGAGAGGGAGGCGGGAGAGGGGATTGGGATGGGGAACACATGTAAATCCATGGCTGATTCATGTCAATGTATGGCAAAAACCACTACAATAAAAAAAAAAAGAAGACATGCATCCCAAATGACATAGCAATTCCATCTCTGGTTACACCGCTCTGGAGAACCTCTCAAAGGAGTGTACAAAATACATATATGTATGTATATAACTATTTATAGTAATATTTGTTAATGCCAGAAATAGAACGTAAGTATTAATAAGAGAATAGGTAAATCAATTGCAATATATTTATAAAATGGAATAAAAGCAGTAAAAATTAATAAACTAGCATCTCCTAAATTAATTCTTTATTCATTTCAACAAATATTCTTTCAGTATTTTCCTCACTCATTCCACCTTGAGTCAGATGCTTCCACAGTCTTTTTCCATCAAGCTGGCATTTTAGCACTATTTTTTTCTCACTACTGTGCCCACAATTCAAATAATTATTACCAGGTGAAAAGTGATAGTCATTAAGGAAAGTGATTTCTCTCATAAAATTAATAAGTGGATAAGCATTTTATCTGTCAATATGTTTTCTCTTTTGTTTATGAGAAAAGATAACAAAAATAAATACACTTACAGTTAATTTTCTTACTACAATCAAGTAAGGAACAACCCTTTTCATGCACTCCTTATCACCTATTTTTCTCAACATGAAAAATACATTTCCGATTTTCTTTCTCCATAAGGAAAATCCAAAACCAAGTCCATGTAATCTCACATACAATGAATCAAACTTTAAAATATCTAAGCAAGTATTTTTAAATGTTATAATAGCTTAAATTTTACTTAAGAGAAACACAATATTCCTTTAGAAATATTAGCTGTTATTAGGTTAACTATTGAGATAATATAAATTAAAGTAAAGGTGAAATAGTTATTATTTCTAGAGGAAGTTTATTTTTTTTTTACTTTATTCACTGAATCCGGAAATGATACCTCTAATGCTACCCTCTCTATTGCTTCTTCCCCCTATTTTTCATTATGATCCATCAAAGTCATGTATAAAAGAAAGTCATAATATTGTCATCAGTGTCATTTTGAATGACAGCTTATCATAATAGTATGTATCTACTGCTTTCTCATTTCTTGTTAGACTTTCAGTTCCAACTTTGCTCTTAGACCTGCGTTTGTATTCAATGTGTCAACTGAAATTGTTTGAAGCATAATTTTCTCCAATTTCATTTCATCTATATGTTCTCATAGTTATTGAATAGTATATCCCTGAGGGTAGAGGTTTCGCTTTATTTAATTCTGTAGTTTGTCATAGAAATCGGCATTATATCTGACGAATAGAAAGTAATTACTATTTTTCAAAGAAGTAAACACATAATGCTCACACTTATTGAGCTCATTTGACTGCCTTGCCTAATGAAATTATATTTCTATTGTAATTTTGCAAATTTTTTCATTATTAGGCTAAGGTAGATGTTTGCCCTGATGGCATTCTTTCATTTTTAATTAACCATAACATCTTTATATTAATATTTGTTTTTCTCTGAATTTTTTAAAACAATAGAAATTAAAACATATTAATAGTTATTTTTATAAGCAACAGAGTCATTATATTTTCAGTTCAGTTCAGTTCAGTCGCTCAGTCGTGTCCGACTCTTTGCGACCCCATGGACTGCAGCACGTCAGACCTCCCTGTCCATCACCAACTCCCGGAGTTTACTCAAAATTATGTCCATTGAGTCAGTGATGCCATCCAACCATCTCATCCTGTGTCATCCCCTTCTCCTCCCACCTTCAATTTTTCCCAGCATCAGGGTCTTCTCAAATGAGTTAGCTCTTCACATCAGGTGGCCAAAGTATTTGAATTTCAGCTTCAACATCAGTCCTTCCAATGAACACTCAGGACTGATCGTTAGGATGGACTGCTTGGATCTCCTTGTGGTCCAAGAGACTCTCAAGAGTCTTCTCCAGCACCACAGTTCAAAAGCATCAATTCTTCAGCACTCACCTTTCTTCACAGTCCAACTCTCACATCCATACATGACTACTGGAAAAACCATAGCCTTGACTAGACGGACCTTTGTTGGCAAAGTAATGTCTCTGCTTTTTAATATGCTGTCGTGGTTGGTCATAACTTTTCTCCCAAGGGGTAAGCGTCTTTTAATTTCATGGCTGCAGTCACTATCTGCAGTGATTTTGGAGCCCAAGAAAATAAAGTCTGCCACTGTTTCCACTGTTTCTCCATCTATTTGCCATGAAGTGATGAGACCAGATGCCATGATCTTTGTTTTCTGAATGTTGAGTTTTAAGCCAAACTTTTCACTCTCTTTCACTTATATCAAGAGGCTCTTTAGTTCTTCTTCACTTTCTTCCATAAGGGTGGTGTCATCTGCATATCTGAGGTTATTGATATTTCTCCCAGCAATCTTGATTCCAGCTTGTACTTCCTCCAGCCCAGCGTTTCTCATCATGTACTCTGTGTATAAGTTAAATAAACAGGGTGACAATATACAGCCTTGACGTACTCCTTTTCCTGTTGGGAACCAATCCGTTGGCCCAGGGCTAGATCTAACTGTTGCTTCCTGACCTGCATACAGATTTCTCAGGAGGCAGGTCAGGTGGTCTGGGATTCCCACCTCTTTCAGAATTTTCCATTGTTTATTGTGATCCACACAGTCAAAGGCTTTGGCATAGTCAATAAAGCAGAAGTGGATGTTTTTCTGGAACTCTCTTGTTTTTTCAATGATCCAGCGGATGTTGGCAATTTGATCTCTGGTTCCTCTGCCTTTTCTAAATCCAGCTTGAACATCTGGAAGTTCACGGTTCACATACTGTTGAAGCCTGGCTTGGAGAATTTTGAGCATTACTTTACTAGCATGTGAGATGGGTGCAATTGTGCAGTAGTTTGAGCATTCTTTGACATTGCCTTTCTTAGGGGTTGAAATGAAAACAGACCTTTTCCAGTCCTGTGGCCACTGTTGAGTTTTCCAAATTTGTTGGCATATTGAGTGCAGCACTTTCACAGCATCATCTTTTAGGATTTGAAATACCTCAACTAGAATTCCATCACCTCCACTAGCTTTGTTTGTGGTGATGCTTCCTGAGGCCCACTTGACTTCAAATTCACATTCCAATTATATTTTGAGTTACATAAGGACCTTGGAACTATATTCCAGTAATTTAAATAACTTTTACGTATTTATATACTCATTAGCTGGCTGTTTTGCTTAATATATGTCATTTTCCATTTTTAATATTTGATTCATATGCATGATAATACTTTATTGATGAAAAGTTTCTTACCATTTCTATTCTTTAAGTGCATTTCTTATGGAATCCAAGCAGCAACATCTGCATAATGGACCACATAATCAATTCTCTAAATGTATCAGGTTTAAAAAGTTTTCAGTTATTAGACCTAACTTCTGATGTGTTCAAACATTTCTCAAGGTAAAGTATTTTATCTTTTTTCCAGTTGCATTGAGACATAATTGCCATGTGAAATTGTGTAGGTGTATTTTGTACAATGTGATGATTTGATATACTTGTCTATTACTAAATGATTACCACAGGAGGGTTAGTTAACACCTCCATTGCCACATAATTACCATTTCTTTTTCTGTGGTAAGAAAACTTAAGATCTACTCTCCTTGCAACTTTAAAGTATGTAATAATAATACATATATAATTATAATTATATTTCATTACTGTATAAAATACAGTATTATTAGCCATAATCATTATGTACTGCATTAGATACCCAAAACTTATTCATCTTAGAACTGAGAGTTTGTACCTTTTGACCAATATCTCCACATTTCCCCACTCCCTTGGCCCTGACATCCACCAGTCTACCTGTTTCCAAGATTATAGTGATACCATTTATTTAAGTGATGTCACAATATTTGTCTTTCTCTATATAACTTCACTCATTTAACATAATGCCCTCACAGTCCATCCATTTTGTAACAAATGGCAAGATTTACATCCTTCTCACGCTTGAATAACATTCCATTGTCTATATTTACCACATCTTCTTTATCCATTCATATGCAGACAGACTTTTCCCTTGTTTCTTGGCTATTGTGAGTAACATTGCAATGAGTGTGGGAGTGAAGACAACTCTTAGAGAATCTAATTTTATTTTCCTTGAGTATATACTCAGGAGTGGATTGCTGAATCATATGGTAGCTTTGTTTGTAATTTTTTAAGAAACTCCATACTCGACATAGCAGCTATGCCAACTTAGATTCCCACCAACAGAGCACAGGGATTTCTTTTCTCCGCACCCTTGCTGAATTATCTCTATTTTTTTGATAACTTTCATTCTGACAGGTGTGAGGTGATATCTCAATATGGTTTTGATTTGCATTTCCCTGGTGGTCAGTGATGCTGAGCATTTTTTCCTGTACCTGTTGGCCATCTGAATGTCTTCTTTAGAGAAATTTCTATTCGGCTCTTCTGCCGTTGTTTAACTGGATTTTTTTTTTTTTTTTTTTTGCTATTGAACTGTATGGGTTCTTTATGTATTTTGGGTGTTAACTCCTTATCAGCTTTGTTTGCAATCACTTTCCTTCATTTCATATGATGCTTTTTCACTGTTCAGTTTGCTCATTTGGTTGGTCTTTTGTTTTTGTTTGTGGGTTTTTTGTTTGTTTTTTTCTGTGTAGAATCTTTTTAATTTGATATAACTTAATAATTTTCATTTTTGTTGCTGTGCTTTTGGTGTCATACCCAAAAAAACCTTTGTCAAGACCAACGTCAAAGAGGCTTTTCCTATCTTTTTTCTAATAGTTTTGTGGTTTAAGGTCTTACGCCTAAGATTTTAATCCATTTCTAGTTAATAATATTTTTGTGTGTAACAGGGCATCCAATTTCATTCTTATGTATGTGATTATCCATTTTCCCCAATCCAAGTTTTTAAAGAAACTGTCATTATCCCACTGAGTCTTCTTGACTCTCTTGCCAAATGTTAGTTGATGGTATGTGCAAGAGTTTATTTCTGGCTCTTAATTCTGCTCCATGTGTTTATGGTTCTATATATATGTCAATACCATGCTACTTCTATAACTACTGCTTTGAAATTTACTTTGAAATCAGGAAGTGTGATGTCTCCAGCTTTGTTCTTCTTTCTCTGAATTTCTCTATTTGGTGGTCTTTTGTGGTTCCATACAAATTTAGGATTGTTTATTCCGTATCTGTGAAGAATGCCATTGGAATTTTGATAAGGATTATATTAAATCCATAAATGTGTTTGGGTTGTATGGATGTTTTAACAATATTACCTCTTCTGATCCATAAAGAAGGGTATCTTTCCATTTTTTTGACTTAATATTTTTCATCAAAGTCTTATACTTTTCTGTGTACAGACTCTTCAATCTTTTATTTAAATTTATCCCCAAGTATTTTATTGTTTTTGATATTATTGTGAATGAGAATATTTTCTTTTTCAGATATTTCAGTGTTAGTATATTAAAAACCTAACTGATTTCTATATGTTGATTTTGTATGTTGCAAAATTAATGAATTGTTCATTACTTCTAATAGTTTTTTGATAGTGTCTCTAAGATTTTCTACATATGAGGTCATATAATCAGCCAACAGACAGTTTTACATTTCCTTATTGATTTGGATATCTTTTATTTATTTATTTATTTTGCCTGATTTCTCTGGCTAGATTGTCTAGTAATATCTTAATATAAGTGGTGAAAGCAGGCAACCTTTTTATGTTCCTGATCTTAGAGGATACAGCTTCAACTATTTAATACTAAGTGTGGTGTTAGCTGGGGGTTTGTCATTTATACCTTTATTATGTTGAGTTTTGTCCCTACTCTACCCAATTTGTTGAGAGTTTTTAATCATGAAAGGATGTATTTGGTCAAAGGCTTTTTATCCAGCCAGTTAATATATATTTTAACCTTTTATCTATTAATATGCTGTATCACATTTATTAACTTGTATATGCCGAACCATTCACACATCACAGGAATAAATCCCACTTGATCACAGGAATAAATCTCACTTGATCATGATGATCCTTTTAAAATGCTGTTGAATTTGGCTCCCTATTATTTTATTGAGAATTTTTGCATCTATATTCATCAGGGATATCAACTTGTAATTTTCTTTTCCTGTGCTGTCCTTTTCTGACTTTGATATCAGCAAAATGCTAGCCTTGTAAATGAGTTTGAGAATATCTCCTCCTCTTCAACTGTTTTCGAAGTGTTTGAGAAAGATTGCCATTCATTCTTATCTAAATGTTTCATAGAATTTAGCAGGGAAACCATCTGGTTCAGACTTTTTCTTTGTTGGGAATTTTAAAACTACTAATTTAATCTCCCTATTCATCATTGATCTGTCCAGATTTTCTATTTCTTCAGTCTTGGTAGGTTTCATGTTAATATCAATTTATCCATTTATTCAAGGTTATCCAATGTGTTTGCATATAATTCTTCATAGTAGTCTCTTATAACTGGGACTTCTCTGCTAGACTCCTGATTTCAGAGTCTCTTACATCCTGATGGTCTAAGAAAATGTGCTCCAGGGACTCCCAGACTGTGGCTGAGAGAGCCTGCAGCTGACTCCCAGGTCCCTAGAGGGTCCACAGCTGGGAGGAAAGTCTGTTGACCTATCACCGCACACACAGTCAGTGGAGGGGACTCCTCCCAGGCCCCTTGGCAGTTAGCTGTGGACCCCACAGCTCCTACAAAGGCACTTTTATCTGTGGATGGATGCCAAATTGTTGTTGTTGAGGAGGGGATACATGCAAGGGAGGTTTTATTTGGCTGTCTTGTTAACATCATTCCTCAAAAATAATATTTTAGAATAATATGTTCATTAACTTGAAATAGTTTGGTCTATTTTCACTGAAAAAGATTGGTAACCTCCAAATTTTTCTAAACCTACTTTAAGCCAGTAATATGTAAGTGCTTTTCTATATGATATTTACAGTGATTTTTACCATTATTATGTGAGGTAGATGATAATATCCAATTATACAAAAAGAAAAAATGACTTTCAGAGAAGTTAACTACTTGTCTAAAAGCACCTCTTTGTAAATGAAGACGTCAAGAAATAAAAAACAAACACAAGGACAAAGAAATTAAGACCTATTTTCCTATAAACAAGGGAGAAATACATATATACATTTAAAAAAATCCCAAATAATGTATTCACTCCACTTATATCATATGGCCTTGATGATAATTTCCTAAAAATTTTAAACTTTTTTTTTTTTTTTTGCTGAGTAGGTAAAACATATCAAAGTGCTGGAACAAATTCTAGAAAGCAAAAGTCAGCTCAATTTATTCAAAAAATAATTAAAAGATTAATAGAACATTCATTTCCCTCTGGTTGGCATGATTTCATCTCTGCATTTTTTTTTTTTTCAGTTCTCATTGTGATGATCAATCATGTTATACACAGCAACCTGTCAAAATGTGCTACATTAGCAAGTCTGGGGTGCTTTGCTCATCTTTCCTTTCAAAGTCCATGCATTTTAATAGGACAAGTGGGCTCAAATTGTTATTTTGGAGGAAGTAAAGCAGAGAGTAAATCAAGATCATCTTGCTTTAATATTCTTTATGATTTTTTTTCTATTGGTTAAAAAAGTGTGTGGTGATCACGCTTTGTTCAATCAGAAATTTGTAGCATTCTGTATGGAAACATATGGTACAGTTTTAGGCAAACCTGGAGAAAACATACATTTTTATTATATAAATCCTATAATGACTCACAGAATTGTGTAATAAACAACTTATGTAAATTCCTTTTTAGTTAGGAAGAAAGTTTTGCTCATTTGACATTTCTTCTGTCTATAGTTAAACCCTTTCAAGTTAATTCCTTTCATACTAACAATTTATTTTGCTTCTTCAAGGGTTAGTAACTCTTGTCAATGAAAGAGTGGCATATGCAAATTCCCAAAAGGGAAATATAATAAATCATTAATCCAAATGGAATAACACCAAAATATTTTCTAATCACTTAAAGTATCTACTTAGACTGAGTACCTGATATGCTATATTTTCTTTTTAAAAAATTATTGTGATAAAATTGTCATAGAACATTATATTAGTTTCAAGGGTACAATGTAATGATTTGATATTTGTATATACTGCAAAATGCTCATCACAGTAAGTCTAGTTAACATCTGCCATCATACACATAGACATTACAACAGAAATCTTACTTTTCTTGTCGTGAATACTTTAAGATCTACTCTGTTAGAAACTTTCAAATATGTAATATAGTTTTACTAACTATAGTCATCATGCTGTACTTTCCATCCCGATGACAAATATTTTATAACCGAAAATCTGTAACTTTTGACTCCACCCATTTCACTCAAACCCCCCAACCCTTACCTCTGGTAACCACCAATCTATGCTTTATATCTTTGAGTTTGCTTTTAAAAATTGTTGTTTTTAATTCCACATGTAAGTGAGATCGTATAGTATTTGTATTTGTTAAGCTATTTATAGTAGTTAGGCTGTAATCTGCTACAGGTAACAAAAGACCCAACCAAATAAAATGTATATAATAAGATTATTATTGCATATCATAAGATATATTAGTTCATATTACAGAGATTCTGTAGAAAGAATGACTTTAAATTGGCTAATTTAGAAACTCATTGTGTTTCCCTTCAAAATCATAGGATGGCTGCAGAAATGCTAGGCATCATCATTTTACTCAGCAACATACAACGGCACAAAACCTGAGAAAGCTCTTAATTTCTATTCCAGTTCAAGATTGAGAAAACTTTCTGGGAAATGCCTCAGCAGATGTTTCCTTACTTTGTATTCATTAGGTTTGCATCACATGCTAACACCTGAAGCAATCAATGTTAAGGGGAACGAATCTTTTATGATTAGCTTGGACTTTATTTACTGGTCAAGTCAATGGCAATAAGTGAATAAAATCTAGTTTTGGTTATAAAAAAATAAAGAAGATGGATATAGGAACAGCTTTGGATAAGCAAACAATAATGATTCCAGTACCTTTTATGATGCTAAAATCTTTAAAGTATTTTATGCTTTTGTGCAATATTCATTATCAAAATACAAATATGAATTTATTGGTTCTACTAATTTCACAAAGTTAATTAATTAGCACTCTCTGAATATTATTCTGGTATGTGATATTATGATAGGACTATATATATATATATATATATATATATATACATATATATATAACACATGTGTATAAAATGTTTTAGCATATATATTAAATTGAAAATAATTAGAAAAGTGGCAATGAGGGAGAGAATGGAGTGTTAACTTGTGGGGTTCATTTTATTTTTTAGGTGAATAAAACACAGGCAGCATAAAACAAAGGAAAACAATGCAGCAATGGCATGTCAGAAAACAGATAATCCAAGGCTCAGGCTACACTAGAATATTTTGTAGTGAGGTTTAGGTAGATTTAAAATAGCGGAACTGTAGAAGTGAAGTTTTGGTCGTGGTGGAAACAGAATGAACAGGGATGAGCTTAATAGATGGAATCTGGTTTGAGGGTTAGTAGAGAGTTGGGGAATATAGATTTTGATTATAGACAATTCTCAGTTGAAGATCAGTTTTTTTAAAGCTTACACTTTCATATTGTTATTTCTGCAAATCAAATTCCTGTGAAAATTTCTATGGAAAAGTGACTATGGGCAACAAAAAAGAGCTTTCAATTTCATTTCAATGACAGATTCATTATTTACTTTACTCATTTTGATTTTGGGTAAGCTACTTAACTCTTCTATGACATCACCTATAAAATGGAAATAATTTTGGC
Organism: Cervus canadensis; assembly: GCF_019320065.1. Taxonomy (NCBI): domain Eukaryota; kingdom Metazoa; phylum Chordata; class Mammalia; order Artiodactyla; family Cervidae; genus Cervus; species Cervus canadensis. The sequence continues at coordinate 34,366,131 of NC_057412.1, forward strand.
CTCTTGCCTCTTGAGATGGCCCACACTCTATCGAATGGAATGTGTTTCTCTCTAAATAAATCCATTTCTTACCTATCAAAAAAAAAAGAATTCTTACACCTATTGCCCAAAAGTGTCATGATGTAATCAGTAAAATGTGTTAAAGAAGCTGCACAAACCATCAGCTATTAATAGGTGATTAATAAATACTAGTGTATATTAGTAATAATACTACTAATTACTTCCTGTGACATGAAAGTTTAGATTAATAAGGATATATAATCTTATTAATAGCTCTAGGTAAACATTTTGAATATTTATTGGCACATGGAGTTAACAATGTATTCATAATATTGACATTCAAAGAATTTCATAGTCTCAAAGTGAAAATCCACAAGCAGAAATTTTCCCAACAAGACATCCCTCTTCGTGTTACTGTATTTGTAAGAGTGACCATTCTAGGGTAACTCTAGAGTTTACATCAAACTCTGTATTTGTTATGAAAATATGTGGACTAATACTATTTTAGACCTCGTAGTGTTAAGTACAAAAATAATATTTTGTAAAGTCACAGCTGTGTATGAGCATTTGGAACTAAGAAGGTATCCATTATTATAATGAATTTAATCCTGATGGGCAGTATTCTCTGTTAAAATTGCATTTAAAGTATTAAGAATAACTGAAAATAAAGACTAGATGAATCATTTGAAAAGAATCTGCCAAACTATCAGTGTGTGCCATAATACATAAAAGTCTGAACTTAGTAGCACCGCATAGTCAGTCTTAGAAATAGCTTAATCAAGAGTGAGTCTAAGTAACACCTGTTAATAAACAAGCAGCTCCATCTGCTGCGTAGTGATGTGTTCTTTCCAGACCTCACAGACTCATGTTTCACGTGTCAGTGTTCAAGTGTAAATCAGAAAGGGCCACCCAAATGCTCTGGAAACTGACGCGCTGTTTACACCAAATTAAAGTGCCTCCAACATGACAATCCTTGTGGATTACTTTTAAGTTTATTGCACTGTGTGGCGTTACCTCACTAAATAAAACTGTGTTGTTCTAATTTCGGGTTGAATATTTAAATTAAGAGGTTTTCTCCCCAGGGAAAAACCCCAGAGTGCTTTAATTTCATTTACACGTGGCGTTAAGTGACTTTAAAGCTCTCCTTTATGTGAACCTTATTATCAAAGTCCCTCTTCCCTCAAAGAAACCAGTTGACTCTAGAATGTGAATGGTGTCTGACTGAGAACAACTATAATACCATTTTCTTTCTCAACTTCTCATTTTCTTCTACAAGTAAATCAAAATGATTTTCTAGGTGGAAACACTGAGTATTTATTGTTCATAACAAAAACGAAAGTTAACTCATCCTCACCAGAAAAGGAGAATATCTGGAGTTAACAGGTCTAATTATCCCATTGTCTATTTTCCTAAACAGGTATCTGTTAGGCCATAGAGCATACATTGCTATTTTCACTCAAGTACTTTTGTATCTTTGTTGTTGCATGTTTCAAATATACACAGATTTAAATTTTCTTTGTTTTATTCATTAACTGTATGTTGAAGATTTAAGTATCAGGGTACTGGGCTAAACACTAGACATGTAACAGAGTCCCAAATAATAGTCACTCTTTTTACTTGCAGAGGAAATAATTATTTATTATGAAAACAAACAAAATTAATTAATTAACCAATTAATTAGCATCTATAGATTTGTGAAATGAAAAGGGTACATTCAGGAAAACTGAAACATATATGCATATATAATTGTTCTTATTTTCTTTTTTGTGCTCAGTATTTATCAGTGAAGTTATGAGTATTTTTCAGTGAAATATGAAATAAAATGAGAACTGCTGGGTAAAAATTTTAGAGAACATGTTAGTTCATGAAGGGCAAAGAGAAAAATATTTTAAGAAAAAAATTCAATTACAGGAGATGATTCCTAGGACAGACTCACGGGTAGTGTGAAATAAAATTCACATTTTATGGTAAGACAAAAATTTAAATATAAAAAAACTTTCTCTGCTCTTTGCTCCCACCTCCCCATACTAGATACTGTGTATCTTACATTGTGCATCAACTAAACCTCCCCCATCAGCAAGAATAGTTGCTCAACCATAAAGAGCAACACTGTCCTAGCACTTACAAGCAACTCCTTGAAAGACAGCATTCCTCAATCTTGTAAGGGGTTTAAATTTGGACTGTGTAATCTGGCAATATTACCTCATTCCATGTGCAGCCCTCCATCTCAAAATTTACCTAGGTATGCTTTGACCTCTCATGGGTTGAAGAGTTCTCAGAGCTTTCTGAGAGCCTGTTCCTGGGTTGTAATCCTCAATACAATTCATATATTTTCTTCATTATACCAACTAATTGATTTTCTCTTTGACGGTAGAAAAATGCCTACATGTTGCTTCTGCCTCCAAGACATCATTACTCCCCAAATCAAGCAGGACCCTGAGGGCACTTCCAGGCACAAAAGTCTTTCCGTATCACCCCATTTCTTGTCTAAGGAAAAAAGCTCCAACCTTTTATTCTTTCCCTAAGTTCCAAAGGGCAGATTCAGTTTCTGCAAGTAGTGAGGGAAGGCACAAACAAAGGAAAGGCAGGCAAGGAAAACAGTGCAGTGAGGGGGCAGCATCCTAGCCCTCTCCAGTGTTACACACAGCAATCTGATGCACATCTGAGTTCTGCTACAAGAACTAAGGTCCCCACCCCAGTGGAGGCTGAGTACAAGCATGTGGACCCCAGGTTGGTTGGAACCAGGGGACTGATGATTGAGATTCCTGGACCACCATCCTGTTAACTCACCACCAACCAATCAGAGGAAGGTCACACAGCCGCAGACCTCCCCACCAAATTCTGCCCATAGAAACTCTTCCCCAAAATCATCAGGGAGTTGGGGACTTTTGAGCATGAACTGCTCTGTTCTCCTCGCCTGACCTGGCAATAAACCTTTCTCTGCTCCAAACTCCAACCTTTCCGTTTGTTTGGCCTCCCTGTGTGATGGCTACATGAACTTGGATTCAACAACACTCTAATATGTCTGGATTTTTTTCCCCTTAAATTTGTTAGTCAGAAATTCCACTGAACACAGTAATTTGTATGAATACACATCTATTTTTATTTTTTTTTCACATCTATTTTTAAATTATAAAGATTCCTAAGATAATCATTAATCCCATTTGTGTAAAAAGAATTAGAAAGTTACATTGCTTTCTTATTATAACTTGAGAGCAGCAACATCAAACGGTGGAACACACTGATCGTGGGGAAGAAGAGGCAGATAACTCTGGAATAGCATGAATTTTGCCAAGGATGGGTCAGACCAGAGTCGCAGCCCTTCAGGGTGGTTTGGGCTTATGAGGTCTCTGGAGAAAACACTGGAAAAGCAGGCTGGAAAGGGGGAAAGGCTGTGGGATCCAAACAAATGCCAGAAAAGGGAAGAGGTTGTTTTTTCCTCACATCCTTTCTCCAGGGACATAGGAATAATAGGCAGATACTATCAGCCAAATAATGGGTTAAAGCAGCTATTTGTGGGCTTGCTTGGGAAACACTAACATTTAACCTAGTTTATACATAAAAATATGTTCTTAGTCCCAAACAAGTGACTCACAAATGCACTTTTGGAATACAATCCATTCATAAATTGTGGTCTCCTCCTATAATTACATTCAGACAAAAATCCTCTGACTCATAAACAAATTAAACAAATAATTTCCTTCCCAAACATCTGTTAGTATGAATTGCAATCCTGTATACTGGCCACAAGATGCCTTATAATAACATATGTGGTACAACTTTAGCATATGAACAACATGAAGTCATGAGTTCTTATGGACCTGGTTAGCCATGATTAACCATTTATTCATACCCTTTCCCCAAAAATTTTAGTCAGGACTTTTTAGGGCAGTAGATGGTAACTTCATTCTTTCTTGGACAATCTAGAGGGAACATTATTTTTGAAGATAATAAACTCTGGGACTATTACTAATGACTTTATCTTTTCTTTTATAATATTCTTCTAACTTCCATTTACATCTTTATAGTTGAAATTAATTAAATCCATTTGACATCACTGGAAGTAGTAACTTTTCTGTAGAGAACAAATCCAATAATTACTGTCACAGACTTAGGAGGTAGTTGATTGTCAATAACATAGGTATAAAGTAGATAAAGGATGTCATTAAACAGAACACCTATCTTGGTTAATAAGGAGTCAGCCTTCCTCTAAAATTATTTGGCAAACCTAATATTTTAAAGTGATAATGAGAAAAACTAGATATTATATTGTATGATAATAATACTCGTTAATAGTATTCAGTGCTTATGACATTATGGATCTTTTGGTGTGATATGATATCATTTAATGCTATATATAAGATTAGATAGCAGGTTTATGACAGTCCTAAAATGAAGAAAATGAAATAGAAAAAGATTAATCATCTTGTTCAAGGTTGCATGGCTAAGTGGTAGAGTACATGCATGCCATTCTGGTGAGTAAAAAATATTTTGTGTAATTGATTTTTAAAAATTTAGGTGCTACATGAAAGCATGCATCAGGCAGTTAGAAGCTTTTTGAAGAATTTAGAATTTCATTTTACATCTAGGAAGTCCTAACTCCAAAGACTATATTGTAGCGATTAGTTTCCTACACTTACATTTTTAAGAGAGACTTTATTATTTTAAATAAAGAATTATTTGTGTCTCTTCAATAACATGTACTTCTGCAGATACTGTAAGAATTCTGTAGGAATTTAGGAAGAGGGAAAAAAAAGATTTGGAAGGAAAGAAAAGGGGTAGGGAGACCTAGTGAAAAAAATAATTCAAGTTGTTTCATAATAGACATGTTTTCTTCAATGCCATACCTATTTAAGAAATTAAACCAACACAAACATCTGTAATACAGTATAAAATACAATTGGGACAAGAAGAGTCTAAATAAAGTGAAAAGCAAAGGCAGTAAAAGGGCATGCAGATATCAGTCCAGAAACAAAGGCCTTACGTTTAGCTGGTTGAGACGGACCTGATAAAGTACGTACTCCATTTATTTCATTGAACATTCTTTAGTTTATCTAACATAAACATTAAAACATAGAGAGGATCTTTTTTACTAAAAGTAAGATTTTCAAAGAGGTGTTTGGGGTCTCTGTGTGCATGTATGCTAAGTCACTTCAGTTGTGTCCAACCCTTTGCAACCCCATGGACTGTGACCTGCCAGGCTTCTCTGTCCATGGGATTCTCCAGGCAAGAATACTAGAATGGGTTGCCATGCTCTCCTCCAGGGGATCTTCCCAACCCAGGGATCAAACCGGCTTAAGTCTTCTGCATTGGCAGGTGGGTTCTTTATCACTTGTGCCCCCTGGAAAGCCTTTGGGATCTCTACCAGTTATCAATTAGCATTAATAAGTTATCTCAAAAAAAAAAAAATACTGACATACAATCAGTTATTCCTTACATCTTGTGAAAGGTGGATTGGCAATTTGGGCTTGGCTGGGCAATTCCTCTGCTGCTCAGGGTTGAGGTCACTACCCCAGTTGAAGTCATCTGTATTTAGTTAGAACATTAGGACTGGATTGACCAAGACAGTCTCAAGCAAATGTTTACGGTTGGTGCCAGCTCTTTAAATGATGGGATAGTGTCCCAGGAAGGTAAAAGCAGAAGCTGCAAGGCTTCTTAAAGCCTAGCCTTAGTAGGCATACGGTGTCACTTCTGCAGCATTCTGTTGGTCAACATAAGTCACAAGTCAGCCCAAATGCAAGAGTTGAGGAAAAAGATTCTACCTCTTTATGGGAGAAAATCCATATTGCCCAGAGATCTAGAAAGAAAGATGCATAATGTATGAAGGGCCATTATTAAATCAATCCACCACAGGGCCATTAAGTGTTTTGACTCATTACTGAATTTTTACATCAGCATACAAACATGCTGCTGAATTCCTCCATCTTTTAAAAGAAAAATACTTTATCTTGACCCCACTTCCCTCTTAAGATAGCTCATCATTTCTTTTGTCTTTCTCTGTAACAAACCATCTTCAAAGAGTACTCTGTTCTCATAGTCTGATGTCTTCTCTCCCATCATTCACTGTTAAACTCAATCCAAGCAGGCTTTAGTCCTTACCACTCCACCAAAACTATCCATGTCAAATTAATCAGCAAGTTCCACACTGTTAAGTCCACTTGTCAGTCCTTAGTCCTCTCTTCTTCCACCTATGGTCAGCATTTCACATAATTGAACACTCCATCCTTCTTGTTCTTCACTTGCTTTCCAGGATACATGGTACCATGAAAATACACCATTCTTACATCTTGCCACAGGAAGCATACTGCGGGACTGCCTGCCCCAACGTTCTCGGATCCACTCCGGTGTAGGTGTTGAACCCATGTTGCAGATTGGCTGCTTCCAGCAAAGTGCTATGCACAGCATCACCACGAACACATGATCCTGAGAGATACGAAACTCCTCAGACGGGGGCTTCAGCTTCAGGACTCACCATCACCTGACTGAAATGTTCCTAGAACTGCATTGATGTCACCTCATTCCCCCCAATTTCTTTCTCTGTTTTCATGACGCTCAGGTCTCCATCAGGATCAGAAAGTTCTCTTCGCTCCCTTTGGCTCCCTTCCCTCTTTCCTTAAAACTCCCCGCCCCCCAAAAAGTTCTCTTGTACATCTAACTTTTAGTTGGTATCTGCTTTTCTTTGGACTTAAATTAACGCACACTTCACTGGTTTCCCCTTACCTCATTAGTCCTTCTCAGGATATTTTGGTGATTTCTCCTGTTTTGTACTACATTCTGAATGTTGAGTGACCCCAAGGCCAATTTCAGTCCTACAGTCTTCACAGTCTATACTTAGTGCCTAAGTGATCTCATTTAGACCCATGACTTTAAACACCTTCTCTATACCAATGATTATCATATATGTAATATATATATAAATATACACACACACACACACATATATATGTATCTCCAACCCATTTGTAAATTCTATTGAGCCTACATTCAAAACATTTCATACTTTCTCTCTCTATATCCCCAGTAGAGAACTCAGAAAAACTATACAGTCACACATCATTACCTGCCTACCTGAGAGTTCCACAGGGGACTTTTGCAGTTGTGGGTATGGGGCTGGGTTCATTTTTTTAAATGTATGAAACTCTACGTTTATGATTTCACCACATTACTCTAAGTATACTTCAATAGAAAGTTCATATTAAAAGAAATCAAATGAAATTTGAAGTACATCATTTCTACTTGTGAAGTTTCATCCTCATATATAAGACACAGATGCTAAAATTATCTTCTCAAAATTACTGTAACCAACTAAGATGGTGTATATGAAACACTTTAAAATGACAAGCATTATAATAATAAAGTAGATTTATTTACTTTATAACAGCAAGCTAACATATAGCTAGGAAAAGATGAATTACTGATTTGGCCTAATATGCTGCATTCTCTAAGAAAACTTCAACCATTCAAATTATTGTATTCTATATTTTTGTTCAGTCACAAACATACCAAAGGAATAAATTAAAATTTTTCTAACCCTAAATTACATTAAAAATACTGCATAATATGCTTACACGGTCAAAAAATGACTAATTCCTTAAAGCTTCTACTTACAAAGGAATAGAATGTTTACTCATAGCTAAAGAAAACAAACCTGGTATAGTTAAAAAAAATTAAATAGTAGATAATTACATATCTTGTAACATTTTCACATTCTGTTTTTATTAAAATACTAACGTGAAATTATTTGAGGATTTTGTTTATTGCATAAAGCATCTTAAAATATCTCAAATGTTATTTGGTAGGGCTTCCCAGGTGGCTCAGTGGCAAAGAACCCGCCTGCCAGTGCAGGAGACTCTGGAGATGCGGTTTCAATCCCTGAGTCAGGAAGACCCCATAGAAGAGGAAATTTCAACCCACTCCAGTATTCCTGCTTGGAAAATCCCGTGGACAAGGGGCCTGGCAAGCTACAGTCCATAGGGTTGCAAAAAGTTAGATATGACTGAGGCCCTGACCATGCATCGCTATCTATGAAGGTTTATCATGGAGACTAGTAGATTTATTTGAATTTTAAAAGAGTTAATCAATAAATATTTCCTGAGCTCCAACTATACTATGCTGTGAATAAGATTTTGGTGTTATATTAAATTAGAAAGTTAGACTGATACCCTACAGTAATAATCCAACATACCAATTACTAACACACACAATTATTGAAAATTAAATATCTAAAACTAGCTTAGTGATATGTAATTCCCTTTCCCACAGCTAGGAGATAAAGGCTAGAGATCTACAGAAGAACAACTTAGAAAGGTGGTATTTGTATTCTGAAGGGTTTTACCTCTTCCACCATGGGGGTGGAGTCCAGGTTGCTTTCTCCTCCCTTCAGCCTCAGGAGAGCTTCAACAGGGCCTTCCAGAGATTCAGATGAGGTCCCTGCAGCTGGAGGCATGTTGCATGGCTGTGTAAGTCTTGCTGAAAAGTCTAAAGTGACTTCACTCTCATATTCTACAAGTTAGGGAGAAAGGACTCAAAGACTGTGTATGTGTATGCATACGGAGGGCATGGCAACCCACTTCAGCATCCTTGCCTGGAGAATCCCATGGACAGAGCAGCCTGGTGGGCTACAGTCCATAGGGTCGAAAAGAGTTGGCCATGACTGAAGCAACTTAGCATGCATGCATGCATGTTTTATTTATATGTGTCATTTTAAATAATCCAACTCTTTGTAGCTCAGATGGTAAAGAATTTGCCTGCAATGCGGGAGACCTGGGTTCCATCCCTGGGTTGGGAAGATCCCCTGGAGAAGGAAATGGCAACCCACTCAAGTTATTTTTGCCTAGAGAATCCCCATGGACAAAAGAGCCTGGCAAAAAAAAAAAAAAGAGCCTGGCAAGCTACAGTCCATGGGATCGCAAAGAGTCAGACATGGCTGAGTAGCTAAGCACAGCACAGCATTTTTAAGTGAGATACCTAAAAACTTGTATTTTATTTTTCTTCAGTGTAATTATCTTGTATAAAAGCAAAGAACAAGTGAGAAAGAGGGTGTAGAGGCAGCATTTTGTGTTTTACTAATAAATAGTACACTTGTTAATAAATAGTGAATTTCACAGACTTCCCTGGTAGCTCAGACAGTAATGAATCTGCCTGCAATGTGGGAGACACAGATTCAATCCCTGGATTGTGAAGATCCCCTGGACAAGGGAACGGCTACCCACTCCAGTATTCTTGCCTGGAGAATCCCATGGACAGAAGAACCTAGCAGGCTACATCTATGAGGAATTTAAAGAAATAGTGAATTGGTAAGAGGATAAAGCAAATGAACACTTCAGTCCTCAGAAATACAACAAATCACACATAACAACCACTTTAGTCAAAGGAAATATTTTTCCCAGAATGCTTGGATTCTAACGTTGTTATCGAAACCAATGAAAGGCAGTGGGAATTCCCATCTTAGGAAATCAGCGGGTCAGGACATCACCCGCAATGTTCAACCACAAAGAAGACAGAGGTACAAAGAAGAGTGGGATTTTAGTTTTATTTAATTCTATGCTCAGAAATGGTTTTTCCAGTAGTCATATATGGATGTGAGAGTTGGACTATAAAGAAAGCTGAGCGCCGAAGAATTGATGCTTTTGAACTGTGGTGTTGGAGAAGACTCTTGAGAGTCCTGTGGACTGCAAAGAGATAGAACCAGTCAATCCTAAAAGAAATCAGTCCTAAGTATTCATTGGAAGGACTGATGCTAAAGCTTAAACTCCAGTATTTGGCCACCTGATGCAAAGAACTGACTCATTTGAAAAGACCCTGATGCTGGGAAAGATTGAAGGCAGAAGATGACAGAGGATGAGATGGTTGGATGGCATCACTGACTCGATGGACATGAGTTTGAGTAAGCTCCAGGAGTTGGTGATGGACAGGGAAGCCTGGTGTGCTGCAGTCCATGGGGTCACAAAGAGTTGGATATGACTGAGCAACTGAACTGACAGACTGATGTTCAGAAAAATCTCAGAGGGAAGAAATTAGGTATGCTTGGTTTTAAATACTAGCTAAATATATATATATATATATACATGTGTGTATATATATATATATATATATATTCACACAACAGAAGGAGCTTGTGACAAGTGATGAGTACATTTCAAATATTTAGAGGATTTTGTTTCAGCAAATAAGAATAGAGTCATCAGAGTTTCTCTGTGGTAGAAATATCATGCTAACAGTTTTTCTTTTATATAACAGATACTTTTCCAATTCAATTCTGGTCTATTGCAACTAAAACCAAGCACAGTTATCTGTCTTAAACACATATATACATACATGTGCATGTACATACATATGTGCATGCATGCTCAGTTGCTCCATTGTGTTTGACTCTTTGCAACTCCATGGACTATAGCCCACCCGGTACCTTTATCCATGGGATTTTTTGGGGCAATAATACTAGAGTGGGTTCCCATCTCCTCCTCAGGGTATCTTCCCAACCCAGGGATAGAACCCATCTCCTGTATTGGCGGCCACATTCTTAACCACTGAGCCACCCGGGAAGGCCCACGGGCATACACTGTTGGTGTTCAGTGGCTAAGTCGTGTTGGGCTCTTTGTGATCGCATGGACTGCAGCATGCCAAGTTCCTCTGTCCTCCACGATCTCCCAGAGTTTGGTCAATTTCATGTTCATCGAGTCAGTGATGCTATCTAACCATCTCATCCTCTGCTGTCCCCTTCTTTAGCCTTCAACATTTCTCAGCATCACCATTACAATTACATACAAGTGAACACATATTAAGGAGAAGGCAATGGCACCCCACTCCAGTATTCTTGCCTGGAGAATCCCATGGACGGAGGAGCAGCATGGAGTAGGCTGCAGTCCATGGGGTCGCTATGAGTCAGAGACGACTGAGCGACTTCATTTTCACTTTTCACTTTCATGCATCGGAGAAGGAAATGGCGACCCACTCCAGTGTTCTTGCCTGGAGAATCCCAGGGATGGGGGAGCCTGGTGGGCTGCTGTCTATGGAGTCGCACAGAGTCAGACATGACTGAAGTGACTTAGCAGCAGCAGCAGCAGCAGAACATATATTAAATGATTTCAAGATTCTCCAAAACATAGGGAATAAAAAGCAACAATAACAGGAAAAATACTTAGGCTATTTCTCATACACATTTATTTTAATAAGTATATTTGCATGTTATGCCAAGCTGAGGGACTTGCACCCTCAGAATGTTTAAGCAAGAGGGAACGATAGACATCACGAAATCCAATCTCTGTTTGGGTTCACATTACCATTGCTGGAAATGCAGCCTATTGTGTTGCATGTCTGATGTCACACAGTAAGTGGTAAGAAGAACTGTATTATGTTGGTTCTGAGATAGTCCATCTACTTCAAGTGCAGGAAGAAAAGAGACAGCAATAGTACTAGGATTACCTAAGAAGTAACAAAGTTCCATTGGAACGAGCTAAAAGAACCTGCCCATTCCAGGACCTCGGCCCACCCTGTGCGAGTAGGCCAGCTCAGCAGATGCAGAGTGCAACATATCTGCAAGAAGATAGATTTGGGACAATAGCTCATAGCGGGCCTAAGCAGCCCATGTAAATAGGGCTGCCAAATAAAATATAAGACACAAAGTTACATTTTAATTTCAGATAAACAGTATTTTATTTTCAGTACAAGTGAGCCTCATATTCTTCAATACTTCAAACATATTCTACTATAAAAGTTGTTTTTTAATCTAAACTGAAAATGTAACTGCGTTTCTTACATTTTCATTTGGTAAATCTGGTGACTGTATATTCAGGGCATTTCTAGGACAGCAGGAATGTAGGTGGACCTAAACACATAAGCAGGCACCAAGGTCTCTATGGGTTTCCTGAGAAAGGCTATGTCTTCACTGATTGGGTGGGCCTAAAGGGATTTTTTTTTTTTTTTTAAAGGCTGAAGTGACAGGAATAATTTATGTCTATTTCAAGAAACTTCAAAAAATTCTTAGTTCAATTATGAAGGAAGAGTATCTTTATGCCCTTTTCCAGATAGCTCTCAAAAGTTCTGAGAAAAGACTATATCAATACAGAATTTTTTTTTTAAATAAATACCTGCAGAAAAGAGTTATGAGACAATGCCGTGGGAGTTTATAAAAAAGCCTTTCAATTTAAAAGTAAGTACTTTTGTCAATGTAATAAGGTAAGAAGTTTTTAAATCAACAATTTGTAGCTAAACTTCAATTTTTGTACTTTTTAAGCAAGGAAGGTTAGAATGCAAGAAATTATGTTTGTTATGGGGGCTATATTGGGTCCTCCACAGAGAGGGTAAAATCAATTAATTATTAGATTGAGGCAGTCCTAAGACAATGACTTCTTGTCATATGGTCTGTTTCAATCCATGTAATTGCTTCATTATAACATAAATTTGTCTTAGTTATTTGATTATTTACAAAGATGCAAAGTGATAACAAGGCAAAAATGGCAAATCAGTCGTGTCCCATGTGTCATTACTCTCTTCCGTTGATATTTTTGGTGCAGTTTAATATTATGAGCTTTGTCTTCACAAGACAGTTCAGGTACATTTAGGAGATGTAGTGAAGATGAAGAAGGAGAGGTGTTGGGAGTATGCAGCAAAAAAAGAACTTGCTTAGGGCTCCAACTTCAGACTGGATTGGTTCAGGTGGGTGGTGGTCTCAACTAACTTGGCCTGCTACAATGAACCAACTCCAGCAATTTATAGTTTTACATTTACCTTCGCATCTGCACAATAACTCTGCAAACAAGAATTACAATGAACAAATCACGGCTCAAAGTAGTTAAGTAAATTTCCACAATTATGCAGAGAGGAACTGGCCTTGTAAGACTTGATTCCTCACCTGCCCATACCAGAGGACAGGCTCTTTTTAACCATTATGTTCTCTAAGCAAACTCTTAGGGGGGGTGTGTGTGTGTGTGTGAGATCTCGACAACGGGCCTTCTGTATGTCAGACACGATATGTACTGCCACGAGTTGGACAATGTCCCCCAGAATGATATGATGACACCTAACTCTGTATACCTGTGTGTGTGTGTGTGTGTGTGTGTGTGTGTGCGCGCGTGTGAGTCACTTAGTCGTGTCTGACTCTCTATGACCCCATGGACTGTAGCCCGCCAGGCCCCTCTGTGCATGGGATTCTCCAGGCGTGTACCTCTGAATGAAGCATAATTTGGAAACGGGTGTTTGCAGTAGTAATCAAGTTAAGATGAGGTAGTGTTTCATTAGAATGGACACTAACTAACATGACTGGTTTCCATATTAGACGGGAAAGACAGAAGAAAAACAGTGAGAGAAGATCTTGCAGGGATAGAGACAGAGGCTGGAGTGATATGTCTACCAGCCAAGGGATATCAGAGATTGATGGGCTACCCCACAAAGCTAGGAAGAAATAAGGAAGAATTAGTCCATAGAGCTATCACAGAAACGTGATCATGCCTTAAAAACTGAGGAATTTTTAAGTTCTCACCTTCAGAACTACGTCAATAAATTTCTATTGTTTTAAGCCACTCAGTTCTTGGTAATTCGTTATGGCAGTCCTAGAAAACAGATATATACCAAGGTCTATAACTTTTCCCTAAAGTAACATACTTCTCAGTATAGAAAGAATATTCATTATAAAGAAAATAAAAAGGAATAAAATTAGTGGATTCTTATAGTAAAGCAAATCTTTTAAAATAAGGTTGTAAGAAGATATTAAGCATAATTAATATGTGAATTTTTCATAAGGGAAAAACATAATGTGCAAGCTGTATCATTCATAATACTGTATACTTCAGGACACCATTTTTAGCTGGGTTTGCGTTTTGCTAATATAATGCAAATATTTTTTAAAACCTGAACTCATTTGTTTACTTTATGAGATGCTAGTTTTTCAATCAGGACCTCTAATTGCACATTTTCTCCTCCCACAAAAAGCATCTGTAACAATAAAATCATAGCAATTTGTTATATTATGAGAAGGTGTTTATTAATCAAAGAAAACATCAAGCTAATGTATTGTGTTGTGTTAATGTTTAGCTAATGGACATGTTTTTTATTGTGTGACCATCTGCTGTGAGGCTTTTGTTAAAGGACTTCTACAAAAAATAGTTGATGAAAATTGAAGCTAGTAGATTTGCTAGTTTCATGCAAATCTCTTAAAGGAAAAGGTAAACCCACTACAATTTAAATTTTTTCTTTGATTAGTTCAATAAAACTAATGACTTTCTGACAAAGATTTGAGTCATACACATTTTGATAGACATGCTTAAGTGCATATAAAAGCTAGTTTTTCAAAAATGGTTACAATAAATGGCTTGATTCATTTCATAAATAATTATTAAAGATATGCTGGATTTTTGATGGTAAGAAATACATCCTGATAATCCCTTATATTTGTATGAGATTTAACAGTTTACCAAATGCTTTCATGTAAATTATTTCAATTATTGTCCTGAATATGGGAATGAGTAGATACTCTTTTCTGTGACAGATGAAACTGCAGTAGAGGAGTAATGACTTTTTCAAAATAGCTGAACTAGTGAAAGACAGAAATTTGCACTTCATTGATAATGCTCTTTTAATTTCTGTATGGTTGGCTGTCAACCCATAACTGTCTTATATTCTAATATGTTGCTATCTGAACAAAATACCATCTAATGTTCTCACTGTCTTTCTCCAATTACACTTGCTTTCCAGGGACCTATAAACCACACCTTTTGATTACTGTTCTAGTGTTACAGTTATTCCACTGACCAAATCCCCTTTAGCTCACAAGTTCTTTAACCTGGATAAATTGTTATATTCTACTCTATTATTCTAACTAATGCCTGATGTATAAAATTATGCAACTGAAAAATCACACTTATTATAAATTATGAATTGGTAAATTCAGTTGTATCTATTATGTGACTTGTTATTTTCTTATTTTGAGTTAGCCCTCTCTTACACTTTCTTCCAGCTTCTCAAGACTTATTTGTCCATAATGAAAGTCACTCAGTCATGTCCGACTCTTTGTAACACTATGGACTACAGCCCACCACTCTCCTCTGTCCGTGGGATTCTCCAGGCGAGAATACTGGAGTTGGTTGTGATACCCTTCTCCAAGGGCTCTTCCTGACCCAGGGATTGAACCTGGTCTCCTGCATTGAGGCGGATTCTTTACCATCTGAGCCACCATATGTGTGCTTTCTTTGTTTTTTTATTTGTTTGTTAGTAAGGAGTGGGAATGGGGAACATTTCCCACTAGTTCACATTTTTCCTTTTTTGAGGTATAATTTACATTTAGTAAAAAAAAAAAAAAAGCATGGGTTTCATGGTGCTGGAGTGACTGTGAGGAGATACACCACATCCAAGAGCAGAGAAGCCCCCTCAAGACAGTAGGCATCAAACAACAAATTGGTTCCAAATCAGGAAAGGAGTACATCAAGGCTGTATATTGTCACCCTGCAAATTATTTAACTTATATGCAGAGTACATCATGAGAAATGCTGGGCTGGATGAAGTACAAGCTGGAATCAAGATTGCCAGGAGAAATATCAATAACCTGAGATATGCAGATGACACCACCCTTATAGCAGAAAGCGAAGAAAAACTAAAGAGACTTTTGATGAAAGTGAAAGAGGAGAGTGAGAAAGTTGGCTTAAAGCTCAACATTCAGAAAACTAATATCATGGCATCTGGTCCCATCACTTCATGGCAAGAAGATGGGGAAACAATGGAAACAGTGACAGACTTTATTTTTGGGGCTCCAAAATCACTGCAGATGGTGACTACAGCCATTAAATTAAAAGACTTACTCCTTGGAAGAAAAGTTATGACCAACCTGGACAGTTTATTAAAAAGCACAGACATTACTTTGCGAACAAAGTTCCATCTAGTCAAAGCTATGGTTTTCCCAGTGGTCATGTGTGGATGTGAGAGATGGACTATAAGGAAAGCTGAGAGTTGAAGAACTGACGCTTTTGAGCTGTGGTGTTGGAGAAGACTCTTGAGAGTTCCTTGGACTGCAAGGAGATCCAACCAGTCCATCCTAAAGCAAATCAGTACTGAATATACATTGGAAGGACTGATGCTAAAGCTGAAACTCCAGTACTTTGGCCACCTGATGTGAAGAGATGACTCATTTGAAAAGACCCTGATGCTGGGAAAGATCAAAGGTGGGAGGAGAAGGGATGACAAATGATGAGATGATTGGATGGCATCACCAACTCAATGGGCCAGAGTTTGAGTAAACTCCAAGAGTTGGCAATGGACAGGGAGGTCTGGCGTGCTGCAGTCCATGGGGTCGCAAAGAGTCGGACACGACTTAGTGACTGAACTGAACTGAACTGACCTGAAAAAGCATAGATCTTAAACATTCAGTTTAATGAGTTTGGTCAATTGTATATATACCAAGTAATACAAAACAAGAGATAGAGCTTTCCCTACCTCTAGAAATGCCCTTTATATTGTTTTCTAGTAAACACTGGCCTTCTAGAATTTTATTGAAATAAATTCAAGAGAGAATGGAAAAGCTGTCTTCTGAGATAGCAAGTTTATACAACTATTTCATTATAACTTTCTGCTTTCAATCAGGAAGTCAATGGAGAAGAATGGTCACTGAAGAGGAAAATGTTGATGCCAAATACAGTGGGGGTATTTGAAAAACTGGAATATTTTGGAAGGTAAGAGGGATGGAATGTAGTACACCTACAGATAGATTAGCTTACGTGAGAGTACATACAATAGTACATACAATACAATACATTATGGCAAGATGTAAAACAGAGTATATGCATATAAATGAAATAAGTTGGTATATATGTTTAAAAAAGCATGTGGTAACTTTTGGTTTTGTTTTTCCTGATTTTTAATAATGACTTTCAATAGCTTTGCCACCAGCTGAAAATGGGATAGAGAGGGAATTACTTGGCATTTGAGAACAAAAGAAAAATGATAGATGAGTCCTCTTATAAAGAGGAGTAAATATGTGCTTAGTCACTCAGTCATGTCTGGCTCTTTGCGACCCAATGGACTGTAGCCCACCAGGATTCTCCAGGCAAGAATACTGAAGTTCATTGCCATGCCCTCCTCCAGGGGATCTTTCCAACCCAAGGATCAAACCCAGGTCTCCTGCATTGCAGGTGGATTCTTTACCGTCTGAGTGACCAGGGAAGACAGATACTTAACAGGTTATACTAAGGACCAGTTAAGTTTTTCAAATTGAAACATTCAAAACCAAATTTTCAATTTTCTCTCTCAGAAATGCTCATGCCACTCTTCCTTTATCTCTGTTAATGAGAAATCTACACTTCCAGAATCTGCCCCAACATCTTGAAGGTATCCGTACCATCTTTCTCACCTACCAGTTTTGTCCATCAGTTCCACCATCAAAGTACAATCATAATCTAGTTACTTCATTCAAATCCACCATGACCACCTGTTTGTGTTCTCTCAAAATTCATATGTTGAAATCCTAACCCCCAAAGGTGATGGTAGTAGGTAGGGCTTCTGAGAGGTCATTAGGTCATGAGGCTGGAGAGTAAAAAATCAGACCAGTGCTCTTAATAAAAGAGATCACAGAACTCCCCAGCCCCTTCTGCCATGTGAGGGAGTAAGAAATCTGCAACCTGCAAAAGATTACTTGTTTAACCATGCTGGCTAATGATCCCAACCTTCCGGTCCCTAAAACTGTAAGATATAAATTTCTTTTCTTTGTAAGCTACCCAGTCAGTGCTGTTTTTATTACAGAGGCCAGAATGGATTGAGAGAGAAAATGCTCCCAGACTACCATAATTCCTTACCTGGATTATTGCTATCGTCTTCTGAATATTCTTCCTGCTTTTGCCCTTAATCCTCTAGAGTCTATTGTCATGAGCATCAATGTGGTTCCTTTTAAAACATAAACCAGATCATATCACCCTCCGGTTAAAATGCTCCTGTTGGATTTCTTTCTCACTCAGATCAGGAACAGTCTTTAGATGCCCTAGGCTCTATACAGTTTTGCCTAACTATTCCCCAATCTCATCATTTCATCTCCTACTACTCTCTTTCTCACTCACTCAGGACCAAACATAATAGCCTTCTTGTTCCCCAGACACCTTAAATATCATTATACCTCGAGACATCTGCACTTGCAGTTCTCTTTGCCTGGTATGCTTTTCCCCATGCTATTCATATGGCTAATTCCTGACCAGGGGTTTCCCTGGTGGCTCAGGGGTAAAAAAAACCTGTCTTCCAATGTAGGAGACGTGAGTTCAAGCCCTGTGGCAGGAAGATCCCCTGGAGAAAGGAAATGGCAACCCATTCCAGTATTCTTGCCTGGGGAATCCCATGAACAGAGGAGCCTGGTGGGCTACAGTCCATGGGGTTCCAAAGAGTTGGACATAATTTAGCAACTAAACTACAACTTCTGATTTGCCTCGGTCTCTCTGCTTAAATGTCACTTTTCTGGAAAAGCTCTTGTTGAAAAACCAGTAAGAACTCCTACTCTGATACTCCTATCCTCCTGAAATATTTAAATTATTGTACTCAAATTTTCTTATCAAGAATTTCACCCCTAGTTTAATTCTAAGAGAAAAAATTACTAGCTCTCTGGTGCATTGGACTAACCTTAACTGGGTCTTGAATTAGACACAGACTGTTATGCAGGGTAGGCTTCCAACATAGGAACTTGAGTCTGATAATAGTCAGTGGTCAAAGCCCTGCAGCAGGCACATAACCAGTGGCTATTCTGAGTGTTCCCAGCAGTGTGGCGATTCCAATCAGTGGCTGGGGTCCAAGGACACTGGTGACCCATTATCTGGACTTCCCAAAACACAACACAGCCATAGCCTAGCCAAGGAGGCTAGCCAAGTAGCTTATCATTTAATTCAGTACTCTCAAGTCATGGAGAAAATAAAATGCTCATCAGGATGCAACCAAGACACACAGATTGTGACAACATTGTCACAATTGTTCAGCCTTAGGTTAAGGCTGTGGATCTGAATAAGCCCATGAATTCAGGATTCAACCCTGGCATACAGGATGTTGAACTGACAATATTATGACTAATTTCAAGCCTCATAGGGCAAAGTATTTGAATCTACATTTACACTGCCAATATTGGTGAGGGTTATCTGAGCCTCTCAAAGCAGTTTCTTTAAAACAGATAGTCCTAGGATAGTGCTGGACTCACTTAAAATCCCTTATGTTTTTGGACTAGATTTTCACTTGCGGGGAGGGGAATGTAATTTATAATGCCTAATATAATGTAGTGAGTATGCAACAGTAATAACAAAATAAGAGGACAGAGGCAGCATATTTAATTTTCCTAGAACTTCTGTTGTGTTATATTACTTCTAGGCACTTAGAAGTCATACCATAAATATGTATTGAATTGAAGGTACTATATCTAGATTAATATTTGTCTGAAAGTTTTTTTAAAGCACACAAGGAAATATATTAATCAAAACTGTAAAAAACAAAAAAGATATACTTGACTACTTACAAATGAAACTTTATCATGTCAAAAATAATCCCAAGTTCCAATAAAAATCAATGATAAACTGAAAAAGAGTTCAATGTGTATGGCATATAAATAGCACTATTAATCTTTTGTGAGAATATACCAATGTTTAAGATGAAAACATATGCCCCACAAATGTGTAAAAGGCATAAAAGGAAATTCACAAAAAATAAATATGAATGACCCATGAATATATGAAAGTTTTTTATCAGTAATCAAAAAATGCAGAGTAGAATAATTTGAAAAATTTTTTCTTTTTTTCCTTGGCATCTAGTCCAAGGTGACTAGAGTCAGATATACTTTTCATTTTTCCTCAGTCATATAAATTGATAAAAAAAATTTTAGAATTTATTTTGACAAAATTTTCAAGAGGTCTAAATATGTTTATAATATTTGAATCAGCAATTGTAATAATTTAACCAAGAAAATAAAAGAGCCTCAAATTATGTATTTATAGCAGCAGGACTTCTATTTGCAGTAGAGAAAATCTATAATAGAAAAATTCCAGGATTTTGGAAACTTTAAATAAAATAAAATTTTTCTCTAATATACTCTGTATAATCATTAAACGGTACAGCTTTGAATAATAGCTAGTAACAGTGTATAATACTAATAACTAATGTGGCAGTGGTGGTTTAGTTGCTAAATCCTACCTGACTCTTGCAACCCCATGGACTGACAATTTTTAAATTACAGAGGACATGTTATAGAAAAAGCAAAGCTATGAAACTACATGTGTGTGTGCTCAGATACTCAGGCATGTCTGACTCTTCAAGACACCATGGACTGTAGGCCAGCAGGCTCCTTTCTCCATGGAATTTTCCAGGCAAGAATTCTGGAGCAGGTTGTCATTTTCTTCTCCAGGGAATCTTCCTAACCAACCCAGGGATCAAATGCTCATCTCCTGCATTGGCAGGTGGATTCTTTACCACTGCACCACCTGGGAAATCCCATGAAACTATATACAGTATATTAATTTTTTGAAAAATAATTTATACAGATAGAAAACATAATATAAAAATTAACTAAATTGTGAATGGTGGATAGACTTTTTATACTTTTCTTAACTTATACTACTATACCCAAGGAAATATTTTATATAATAGAAGTTTGAAAAAATTAGGCCTGAAAGAACAGAGGAAAAACCAAATATCATGTTGTCCTACCAAACATCTCCCATTGTCATGGACAGAAAGAAAAAAAAAAATAGCAGAGGGTATCAACTGTCAATATGAGCCATATTGCTGATTCAGTGTCTAACTATTTTTAACAAAAAGATAACTCTGAAAAATCTCAAGACCCTCAAAACACTAGTCATGTAAGCAATACTGCTTTATTTTCTATATAAAAAACTTGAGGAACAGTATACAATTTGTTTAAAGTTGAATTTATGTCTGTTTGTAATTGCCAGTTCTGTCTCTTCTCAAATATTCAGGCTTCATAGACAGGATGTGTGCACGCCCAGCTGCTTCAGTTCATGTCCTACTCTTCGCGAACCCATGGACTGTAGCCCACCAGGCTCCTCTATCCATTGGATTCTCCAGGCAAGAATACTGGAGTGGGTTGCCATGCCTTCCTCCAGGGAATCTTCCCCACCCAGGGATCAACTCACATCTCCTATATCTCTTGCATTGTAGGTGGCTTCTTTATCGCTAAGCCACTGGGGAAGCCCCATAGATTGGATAAGGGTATATGAATTAGATTCTGGTCAGTAAATTAAACATTTTTATATAAAATCATCATCTGTGCATGATTGCTACTGGCCTTAGATCAAGCACATGACTTATGCAGTGAATACAGGATCAGTTCCCTTAGGACAAGTTTAGGGGATTCACCTACACAATCACCTTCTAAGCAGAAATTATCCTCTCTCTGAACACAAAGTTCACTTCTTTCCTACTGAAAAAGAAAGAGACAGCTTTTGCTTTAGCCCTTTATTCTTTACTTGAATTTGTCCATAGTCTCATGTATAATTTGAATAAACAGTCAAAAAGTTAAACTACAATGAGTTTTAGGTTTTATATTTTATGATATCTTTAGTCCACAGATTTTTATAGACTTTACATTTGATCAACCTAAATCTGAATAAAATTTTTTTTAAATTTCCACAAAGAAATTACATCAGTCCAGGAATTTAAAACCTAAAACAGATCAAGATGCACTGAACAACAGGAATAATGTCCTCATCATTTTTCTACCTTTCAAAGTGTTGCCAAAACATAAGGTGTTAAACATTGTGGAATTGACTTTATTTTATTTATATTTAATTTGCTTGAAATTTATATATAAATATCCATACTATAAAAAGTAGAATACAGTTCTTTAAGAGGGGTTTTCTTGACAAAGGAATTCTCAAAAAAATTGCATTATGTATCTATTACCTTAGCATAGCTAAATATAAAAATCAAATGTGATTCCATTTACAAGAATATATGTAAATTTTCTCAGTTGTGTCTCAAATTGAGTATATACATTGCACTATTCAAACCTCTTGTAACAAATTCATCCTTCTTTAAATATGACCATATTAATCTTCCTAAAATCACAGTTCTAAATAGTCACTTTATGTCTTAAGTTCCTTTACTGGTTTTCCAATACTTCTACATTCCATACCAAGACACTTCGAGGGAATTCATCTTGTTCAACCATATGTCTTCTAGCTAACTAATATTTCCAATTGTATTTTCCAAGTCTCTTATTTTTCTTCATTTTTTCCTCCCACCAAAATAGGCTACTCATTTTATCTAGAACATGTCTCAATTTTCCTTGCCTTTGTTATTCCTCATATTCTTTTTTTCTTTTTTTTTTTTTGGACAAGCACCACATGGCATACAGGACCTTAGTTCCTGAACCAGGGATCTACTCTGAGATCCTTACAGTCGAAGTGCAGTCTTAACCACTGGACCTCCAGGGAAATCCCAATTCCTTCCATTGCTTAATCACAATTTCCCCACTTCTGTTGCTGTCATACTGTCCATCCTTCAAAAGTTCCAAAGTCTTTCCACATACTTTTAAACTTGATTTCATTTTTCTCACTATGAATTCCCTTGATTATCCTCTTACGCCATTTGCACATTCTACAATTTACTTTGGTTATATAGATGTTTGTATTAGGCCCCTCATTTTTCCATAATCTTCAGAACAAGCAGAGTACTTTGCTCAATAAATATTTGTTGAATTGACCATCAAGGATACATTAAATGGATAGTATAAGGGAAGGAATGACAGCTATAAATGGATATAGAATAAATATCCCCAAATGAAATGGAGAGGAACACACAACTGGGCTGCGGGGATGGGTTGCTATGTAAGCTAGTAACACCTAGCTTTGGATACATTCTTAACTTTTTGCTTCACAAGTATAAGTTTTATTGGACAGTGTCATGTTTTACTAATCTTTGATTCATTTTCTAACATTACCAAATCACTACTATTTACAATTCTTGGTGAATTTACCTTGAACTTCTCAAAAATACTCAGGCATATGCTAACCAAGGATTTATTGGTTTTCATCAGAATTTAGGAGTTATGATTTTAAATGTCAAAGCTATAAAATTTATAATAAATTGAGAACTAAATTGCTTTCTTTTTTGGTATTTGAAGACTTTTTTGAGTAGTTTTAGCTTCATGGCAATATGAGTGGAAGGCACAAAGGTTTCCCATATATCTGCCAGACGGCACACATGCATAGCCTCCATCATGGTCAACATCTGCCATCAGAGTGGTACACTTGTTACAACCAGTGAACCTATACTGACACATCAGAGTCACCCAAAGTCCAGAGTTTACATTACTGTCCACTGCAGTGTGGTCCATTTTATTGGTTTGAAAAAATGTAAAATTACATGTTATATACATCCCATGGACAGAGGAGCCTGGCAAGCTACAGTCTATAGGGTCACAAAGAGTTGGATATGACTGAAGTGACTTAGCACACACATACCAACACAGTATCATACAAAATAGTTTCATGGCTATAAAAATTCTCTGTGCTTTGCCTATTCATTTCTCCACCACCCTCTTCCCCCATCTCGTCTCCATCCCCTGACAACCATTGGTCTTTTTACTATCTTCATAGTTTTACCTTTTTCAGAGTGTAATATAGTTGAAACCATACAGTATGCAGCCTTTTCAGATTTGCTTTCTACAATTTTTTGTAGTATGTATTTAAGGTTCCTCCATATTTTTCATAGCTTGGTATCTCATTTCCTTTTAATGGTTAATAATATTCCATTGTCTGTGTGTACTAAGTTTATTTGGTTCATTCACCTTGAAGGGCATCTTTGTTGCCTCTGGGTTTTGAAAACTATGAATAAAGCTGATATAAACATTTGCGTGTAGGTTTCTGTGTGGATATAAGTTTTCAGCTCCTTTGTGTAGATACCAAGGAGCATGACTGCTGGATCATATGATAAGAATATATTTAGTTTTATAAGAAACTGCCAAACTGTCTTCCAAAGTGGCTGCAATGAATAAGAGTTACTGTTGACCCACATCCTTGCCAGTATTTGGGGTTTCAGCCATTCTAATAGATAGGCAGTAGTATAACACTGTTGTTTTAATTTGTAATTCTCCATTGACAGGTGATGCTGAACATTTTTTCATATGATTACTTGTCATCTGTGTATCTTCTTTGATGAGGTGTCTGTTTAGGTGTTTTTCCCATTTTTTAATGGGCTGTGTTTTTATTATTGTCTTAAGAATTCCCTGTATATTTTGGATAACACTTTTTTATGTTTTTGTAAATATTTTCTCCCAACCTGTGTTTTGTCTTTTTGTGCTCTTGACATTATCTTTTTCAGAGCATAAATTTTTAATTGCAAAAAATTATCTTAATTTTGATGCTTAAAAATTTTTTAAAATTCTTTCTTTCATAGATTATGGTATCTAAAAAGTATTGTGATAAAAAGTCATTGTCATATCCAACATCATCTAAATGTTCTTCGTTTTCTTCTAGGTGTTTTATTTTCATTTTTGTTTTGTTGTTTTGAATTTTTATATATAAATTTAAATCAAATTGGATATACAAAAACAAACCAAAATAACAGCAACAAAATACTGCACTGTATTAACTCGCTAGTAACATAGACTAGGTGGCTAAACAACAAAACTTATGTCCTTGTATTTCTGGAGGCTAGAGGTCCAAGATGAAAGTGTCAGCAGGGCCGATTTCCTCTGGGACTCTCTTTGCCATATAAATTTTCCCCATGTCTTTGCATGGTGTTCCCTCTGTGTCCATCTCCAAATTTCCTTTTCTTATAAAGTCATCAGCCATATTGGATTAGAATCCACCTAATGAGCTCATTTAACCTTAATTATTTCTCTCAAGACTCTATCTCCAAATACAGTGACATTTTGATGTACTAAGGACTAGAACTTTAATTGTGAATTAGATATGAATTGTGAGAAGATACAATTCAGTCTATAACATTTACTTATTTTAATATATTTTCTTCTGGGAAGAGAGTAGTAATCCTTTCATTTTCTTAAGTTATGATAGAAGAGAATTTAAGATAAGACATGTTTTATCAATAAATAAGCAAATCCTACCTCACTTAACTGTTAAGACTTTTAAGTGAGTTCTGGAACTGTCTCTCACATCCTTATCCTCATTGACTAGTGTGTTATCTAAAACAGAATAGGTACATAGTAAAGATTTGTGAGGTAGATGAATATATGAAAGAAATACCCATTTACTTAAGACACAGTGATAATTACTGTTAGGAAATCAAGGAAAATACTGTGCTGCTTTCAAAGAATGTGCAACATTAAGGGAAGGATTATAACATTTGAAGTCTGACAATAAAGCCATATTGCAAACTCAAATGCCCTCAAGGGTTAGGCAACTAATTTAAATGTGTGAAGAAGCTATGAGTAAGAGAATAAGTAATGACAGGGCCTTCCATAAACTAGAAAATCAATGCTAGCTTAATCAAGTTATACTTCCTTAAAGCAACCACAGCAATACCGAACTACCAAACAAAATATATCTGAAGGTTTATTTAGGACCTAAATCTTCAATCTGAGTAAGCTGAATAGTTCGTTCTATACATCAAACCATTGCTAAGCAGCAATGTGATCTAGGCAAGCTCTAAATGTCTTCACTGGTTTAAAATATGTAAGTAATATGATGTAGAAATCTTTACCAATTTATAGACTGTATTAACTAATAATAGTAAACCTAACTTTTCCCAATTATAATAATCTGTGAGTCCTTGAATTTACATGATAGACTCACTTTCTTTAGTCTTTACCCATACAATTTTTAAATGTGTTCCTGTTTTTCTGGAAGGGCTTACAGATTATTTACTGAGATCCTATGTGGCTAAAAAGCAATGGCTCTGGATCCATTACCATAAACTAATGCTATGTCTTTGTTTTTCATAACCACTATCAATTCCCTTCCTACTGTACTATCCATGTCTCAAATAAATGTGTATATTTAGCAAATATTGAATGAATTCCTCCACTAAAACATATTCTGTCACAAAAGAAAATGTAAATGATTAGTATTTTATATTCTATATTATACCTAGTTCTTGATTTAACCTAGGGCCATATGTATATATAAATTTTCATAGACATGGTTAATAGGTCCCATTTTTACAGCCCTCTCAAACTTTTTAGATATAAGTGAAGGGCTCTTTAATCCCTTCTCCTTGATGGATTTATGAATTGAATATATGTGTATATCATCTGACCTCCTGGCTCCACAGTTGGCTTCTTTTTTAATCAGATACTAATTTGGGAAGACGTTTTAAGATTTCCAATAAATATTACATATTGCTGGTTAACAAAAAAGGTATTTTTTCCTCTCTGAATGACTTTCGTATTCCTGAAAGGTTTCGAATGGTAGAATATTCACGGAGATGCAAAATTACAAGATGCAGCCAGGAGCCACGGGAACTTCTCTAAAACTCTCAGCGAGGACCCTGCTGAGCTCAAACGTCTCCACACATTTTCCTTCTCATATTTAGGAGAACTGTAAATCGCTGGAAACAGCTACTTCATTTCTGTTCTCTGGCCAGAGCCTGAATCCCAGGAGACATTCCAGGGGATATGGGTTTGATGGCTTCAGCACACCCTCCTGAGGACTCTGCATACAAACCACAGCTGAACTGGCCGCCTTCGGAAAGACAGGGCATGTTTCCAGCCGGCAATAGGACTGCATTATCTCTCCTCCCTGGAGAGAAAGAGCCCTTTTGATCAAGTCTGCAGTCACCTCAGGGTCAGAAGGGCGCACCTCGCATTAGTCTTTCTGGCTCTTCCCCAGCCCGTGAGTGGAGTCCATCTGCTTTTCTGCCCGTGCTTGTGTAAACCTGAGCAGCCGCATTAGGAAGGGAGGGGTCGGGAGAAGGATGAGACATAAAGAAATCCAGGTATGAATTGGGGGCCAGATGTTTCTGTCGGAGGGGGCAATCCCCCTCTCTGCTGGAAAGTCCTATTTTTGTGTTGCTGAACTCCAGTTTTCAGCACCCCAATTTTTGTGCTCTCTCAGATTTAGGGTTCATTAACCTTCCTGCTTTAGAAGCACATTTTTAAGATAATAGGCGAATGAAGAAGGCTTCCTGCCTGACTGGAGTATCTTTCTTCCAGAAAAATTCCATCTATGTATTAAAACAAATCTTAAAACCAAAACTGTCAATTCAATTATCTTTAAAAAGAAATAAATGCACAGGATTTTAGTTATCTTTCTATTGGATAGTATGAAACCATATTCTAAGAAGCAGTTACTTCAGCTAAGGAAATCTCTTATGTGAACATTTCCATAGGTTTAATAAATTACCACATACACAGTATCATGGATGATTAGCAAAATATTCGATCTTTAGTTTTTAATTAGCAACAAATCCCCAAATATTAGCAAATATTAATTTCATCACCTTCTTTCAGAAGATTTTTCCATAGTGAGTAGCAGAAAGCTTCTCCAGATGACAAAATGAGATACCAACTTTACCAACGTTTGAAGATTGACTCGAGGGAAATACTGCTGATTACAGCAGAAAAGACAATGGCGGGAGTTGGGGAAGTTTGTTCTTCTATTCTTGAGACTGTCACTAACTTAACACGTAAGCCACACCAGACACACTGCCATGCATTAAATAAATGCCTGTGATTTCCTTCCTTCCACTGTACTCTGAGGAAATTCCTTCAACTAGAACTTTGCTTCTCAAAGCACGGGCTGCAGATGACTCCAAAGCTTGTTAGAATGGCAGGCTCAAAGCCCTGTTCCCAGAACCACTGATCGAGAATCTGCCTGTTAACAGATTCTCCCTGTGATTCACATACACATCAACAGTTTGAGAAGCACTGTGTAGTTGAGCTTCAAGGACCCTCTCCTTTAATGACCCATGGCTAGATGGCATAAAAACTCATAAGATGTGGTTACTTCAACAAGGTGTCCCAATTTAGCTCAAAGGAAGACTTGTGTTCTTGCTTTTGGTGGAACTGGAAAGCAGGTGACCCCAGTGGACTTTGGTGTTTTCCCATAAACTTATGGACATAGTGCCTTTTGTGTTCTAGACTAGGAAGAAGGAAATTCAGAGTGATCAGGGGAAGAGATGAAGATAACAGGGGAAATGGAGGGAGTGAGACTAGTCTGTCTATCTTCAAGAACTAGTTTTGAAATTCTAACAAAGAGGACTTGTAACCAGAAGTTGAATGCCATCATTATAACCCATGATGATGTGGTTTGGGGTGATAATCTGGAGCAGAAGCACCTCGCCCAGTTTCTTCAGGAAGAGCCAGCAGCAGCAGCCGTGGGCACTGTGGAGGAGCGGAGCTAGCTACTGCACCCAGAGGACAATTAGGGCCCAGCATGGTTAGGGAGCGTGGCACTGGCAGTCAGCCTACCTTTGATCACTGCACTTTCAGGATGTTGCTGAAACAGAAGAAAATGCATGGACCATGGACAGGTTTGGGAATACACCAAGTGGTGCTAATAGAAAAGAACATGCCTGCCAGTGTAGGAGACCCAAGAGACATGGGTTTGATCCCTGGGTTGGGAAGATGCCCTGGAGGAGGGCATGGCAACCCACTCTAGTATTCTTGTCTGGAGAATCCCATGGACAGAGGAGTCTGATGGGCTACAGTCCATGGCGTCACAAAGTCAGACATGACTGAAACGACTTAGCACACACACATACACACTGAGGATGCCCAGAAATAACTGGTCTATAGTCAAGTGCTAGGAGTAAATCCACCTTCCCCTTCACATCTGCAAATGTTTTAGTGACTGGTACTCCTTTCCAGGGATTCCCTGGTGGCTGAGTGGTAAAGAATTTGTCTGCCATTGCAGGAGACACAAGAGACATGGGTTCATTCCTTGGGTCGGGAAGGTCCCCTGGAGGAGGAAATGGCAACCCACTCTAATATTCTTGCCTAGAAAATCCATGGACAGTGGGGTCTGGCGGGCTACTGTCCGTGGCATAATAGTCATACACAACTGAGTGACTCAGCATGCACATACTCCTATCCAACCAATTGCTCAAGCCAGGAACTATAAATAATCTTTGACCTTTCTTCTCCATCATTCCCATATACAATCAGTGTGCAAGTCTGATCAATTAAAACTCTTTAATATTCTCTAATTCTCACTTTCACTTTCTCACTCAGAGTAACATCTTGTTCCAACACCATTGCAACTGGCTACACTGAGACGCTTCTTATTCTCCTACAAGCCATTTATTATGGTTTGGAAGTCCATTTTTATCTTGTTCCTGCATAACTCCTAGTTTCACCTTTATCCATTTCCTGACACCATATGTGATATTTATATATATGAATTTTATTCTTCAAATGCTTTGTTTCAACTCCGAGTCTTTCTACATGCTTCCTCAGTTTGGTGGGCTGTTCCTGCTTTGTTGCTAAGTCTTGTCTGACTCTTTGCGACCCCCATGGACTGTAGCCCTCCAGGCTCCTCTGTCCATGGGATTCCTCAAGTTGGCCAAAGTATGACTCTACCTTCAAGTCTTAACTTAGACGAAGTGGAAATACACTAGATAATTGGGATGCCACTAAAATGTTGTAACAAGGTATACAGCACATATAACAAGTAGAAGTTCCCCCCTCTCAGAGATCAAGGGAAGGTTCCTAGAGGTTTACTGGGACCTTGACTAACATTCCCATCTTTAACAATAAACCAACTCATGGATGTTAAAGTCCACCAAGTCCTATTAGAACTTTAAGAGGTGGATGTTGCATTTCCTTCATAGTACAGTTCTTCAGTGGAAGCATCTCAAATGTTTTTCTTCTGTCAAACACATGAAACATAAGCTGCGACTAATTATAAGTAACTCTGAGTTACTAAACAGACAGACTACACTCCTATTTCTAGTCAATCATATGCCCATCTAGCTGTTCTACATGACTTTGAGCCTATGACATCAGAATATTTTAGTAAAGGGTTAGCAGAATGCTTTTCCGATAGTTCTCTATTCCTGGTTCTTAGCAGACAGCTTTGTTACACAGAAAAACCCTGGAGAATTGCAACAGCCTTCTTCTCCAAGCTCATCCTCTTTACCTCCAGTTACATAAAAAGTCCAGCAAGTAGTTTACTAGCATTCTCTCTCCCTCATAGTTTGAACTCTGTTTCAAAAGTGAAACTTCTGACCCCCAGAACTAGCGCACAGCACAGCTCCATGGTTCAACTTCACATGCATTTCATGTGACCAGTTCTCTTGGATGTTAAACACATGATTTTTCACCTAGGCTTTTCTCAAGATCCAAAAGCTCATCAGAGTCAAGGATAGCTTTAAATCTCACATCTCTGCATTCAGGAAAGTGTTTGTTAATTTTGCTCTTCTCAGAAACAAAATTTTACTATGTGGTTCAAAGTTAATTAAAAAAAAAAAAGACTCAGGGTCCTTCTGCAAAATTCTTTCCCTCAGTGGATTCATAATTTAAATTATTTTATGAAAGACAGACAAAAAGGCAGTGAAGAAATTCAGAGTCCCACATTTGTCTTTTGGTGAGGGAAAGGGTAAAGTCCTTATTGACTCCCACGTGTGCTTTTACTATAAATGGGTATTATTTCTATCTCCTCTAACATTCATACAGATTTCAATATACAGAGAAATCTGAAGCCAAGTGAGCTTTTCATGGTTCCTCTTTTTCCTGGTGAACATTTTACATGGCTATTGTGAGACGGTGTCTTCAGAAATGCTTCTCTTCGAGATTCCTTTTATAGGACATAATATCCCTCCCAACTTAGAAATGCAAGCAGGCCTATATATTTCCCATTTCTTGACTGTTCTGGCAATTTTCCCCAAAAGGGAGGAAAAACCCTATAAAATTTCTTTTGGCCCCCAAAGCAGAAACATCTGCTGGAGTCATGAGTAGCTTGTTGGCGCGGCCTCGAAGTCCCAGCCTGGAGCTGATTATCTCCCCGCTTCACCAGTGTTCGTGCACTCAGCAAGGAACGCACTGAAAGGTTTCTGGGAAGACTCATTATAAATAATGAGAACATGGAAGAGAAGAAAGAGGGAAAAGGTTCAAGCTACTTTGGCCCATGCATTTTACGAGTTTCACAAACTAAAATCATTAGACCACCAAACTGCTCAATTAGAAATCAAGATTTTAAAAATTAGGCCATTGCTTTCTGTAAATACAGCTGCTTGGCAAATGCAAATGAAAATGTGACAGATTGCTGGTTGATTTTTTTTTTTCCTATCAGTGAAAAAAAAAAAAAGTCAGTTATTTTAAGTGACACTCTGGGGAAAGGATTGGTTGCTGAACTGTCTTTAAGTTGCCAATTGCATCTTACCTCACAGTGAAGCTGGCAGTGAGTAGAATTTTCTGGCTTGAGTGCACAGGTATTTTTTATTCTTTGAAACAGTTTAACAGGTGCAAGTGAAGTCTTGCTAGGAATGGTTATGTATGACAATATACTGAAATCTTTCCTAAATTAATTCACACCACTCAGCATACAATATAACTTGTTGCAAAATTTTTGGTGTGCTGTCAATTCAATCAGTTACTTAACAGATGAAAATAACCCTTGTTCTTTGCATCCTTCAACAACTCTGACAATTTTATTATTTCTCTACCATCAGTTTTTCTAATGTTAACAACTGACAGGGTCAAAATGTTCTTTGTCATTCTGGTAGGATTTGCAGGGAAAAAATATGAACAGATTGGATTTTTAAAGGCCTGATGAAAGTATTTAGATTTAAATTTCAGTGTATACCTAATAGGTATATAAGGCAAGGTTAAAAACTAGTGAGCTATGAGTGTCTACAGAATAAAGTTCATTTGTGTAAATGGAAGTGACTTATTCCAAGACAGAATTCTCAAACTTAATGGCATCATAGACGCTTAGAGAGCTTGTTAAACACATACTGTTGAGCCACAGCATAAACTTTCTAGTACAGTAAGTCTGGGGTGGTACATTTAAGTTCCCAGGTATAGGTCATGGAGCTGGCCCAGTGACCACACTTTTCCAATCACTACTCTAAGAGATAGAGGGAGGAACCAAGTCAAAATCCCAGAGTGTCTATCTCTAGAGGCTCCTCAGATTTCAAGGCTAATGGACTACTAATCAGTTTTCAATGAGCCACAGGCTCACTCTCTTTTAACTCTGGGTACCAAGTGCATCTTCACCTACAGTCCACCAACCAAACACCATACTTTCATGCTAGGGTAGTCTAAGGTGACTTTTTGACCTAGATGTTCTCCTATTCACATCCGTATGTCTATATTGCCATTTTATTCAAATGTCAATTTCTTTTGACCCTTGATTGCTCTGATGGCTTACTTTTAATTCTTCTCATAGTAAAGTCAAATCTGCCCCAGTACCACCCCAATCCACACTCAGAGACATAAACACTACAAGCAGGACTTCCCTGGTGGTAGAGTGGATCGGAATCTGTCTGCCACTGCAGGGCACACAGGTTTGATCCCTGATCTGGGAAGATTTCACATGCCATGGGCAACTAAAGCCCACATGCCACAGTGACTGAGCCTGTACCCTAAAACCCGTGAGCAGCACCAACAAGAGGAGCCACCGCAACGAGGAGCCCGCACACTGCAACGAAGAGTAGCCCTGCTCTCTGCAACTAGGGAAAGCCCGCACACAGCAACCAAGACCCAGACAACCAAAAAATAAACAAACAAATAAATTATAAAAAAAAAAAAAGCCCACAGGCAAATCTCTTCTAACAATTCAGTCTGCTTTCTCATCATGCATGGATGTGAAATTCTCGCTTATAAATTCCTAGACCAAATCTCAGCCCCCTCATATCTTTCAGCTTAGATTCACACCCTGCAGGAGTGTCTTCTGACAGTACCTATCTCTGACACTTGTCCTTACTAACACCCCATGTTTCTGCAATACTTCTCTAAGAAACCTCCACCCACAACTCCACTCAACAAACACGGACACAAGCACCTTGTGTCCCTGGAGCCTTGTTTGTTGTTCCTCTGGTGAATTTCCCACTGAAGCCTACCTTGTAAAACAATTTTTATAATAACTTTTGTGCTAATATAGAAGTATTTCTTGATGACTCAGCCTTTCATAGTTTATTCCTATTCTTTATTGTAGGGACTATAAACAGCATTGAGTTTGTTTGTTTTTTTTTAATACTATTTTAAATTATTCCAAGCCAAGATTGATTTCTGACAACCTGTGCCTGTTAATTTTTAATATTTTATTTTGAACTAATTTTCGACCTACAAGAAAACGGCAAAATAGTATAAAGTCTTTATGTCCCTGGCCCTGCTCTCCCTAATTTACTAACTTACATAACCAAAACATTAAAGAGTGATTATAAATATATGTGTATATATATATAATGTAAAATCAAAAAAAAGTAAACACAGAACAACTTGTACACTGACTCCGATCTCTTTTGCTACTGCAGAACTCACGTTGGATGAAAGTGAATGATGAATTCAGAGATCTCACATTTTTCATAGGCGCCAGGAGTAAATTTCACTCCACATGGATTTTTCTCAACCAATGTAGATAACTCCCAACTACCATGCTTCAAGGTATGAGAATTATCATCATAGGTATCTTCTATTTCCCTTTTGCTTTCTATTAGAGTGGGCTAGAAGTATAAATAAACATTTGTGGTATTAAAAGAAATGAGGGAAGGAACTTGATCATTCAGGCATAAGAGTCTCTGCAGTGCCCACAGCCTTCACCTAAGGGGTCCATTGACAAGCAGCTCTGGCTCTGCAGTACAGATCTCGGGCACAGCAGTCTTTTCAGAGGCTGGAGCATCAGTGCCTTTGTCCAGACTCCCTGCGTGCATCTGATAGCTGCTGCTCTCCAGAGTCTGGTCATCCTCACCTGGGTGCCATGAGATGCTGTGGGGGGCAGGCTAAACTCCCAGTGTTCTCATCACATGGAGCGATCTCCCCTCCCTCAGAGCCAGCCACTCTCTCTCTCCTAGTTCTCTGGTTATCCCATTCAATCCTCTCTACATCACAACTCTCATATTAAAAATCCACTAAGAGCTTTCTCTCATTCTAAACTAAAACATAAAGCTATTCTCTCATTCCGGGGTGCATTGCATATGACGTGCTATACTCGATCCATTTTTCTCCTCATAACATTTCCTGCAATATATGTATCTTCAAAGCTACATTACATTAAATATGTTAAATTATATAATGTCAAATATGTTAAATATATTAAATTATAATTGCCTGACAGATTCCATAGTCTGTTTTTTAAATAAAGTTCTAAGTTTTAATATTCTAAAACTATATAGAAGAAAAAAAAAGGATTTGTGTTAAATTTTCAAACTTTTGGTTTGAAGAATGGAGCGAAGAAAGAAATTGTGATATTATAGGAAAGGACATTAACAGACATATGATTATTGTAGAGAACATTAAATATTTTATAAAAACTGATACTTCCAAATCTCTAAAGACAAAACTGACCTATATTGCATGTTGTGTGTAATACTTACAATGTTTTAATTTTATAGACAAGACAACCACTAAAGTTTTTACTTCAGTTTGGGTAAATATGTGAAACACTTGTAACCATTCTATATTCACTCCCCATGACAGCTCTGCTGATTGATCATGGCAGTTTGTAGGGCTGCATCCTAAGGAATTCACAAAATATCTCGGCATAATGCCTTAAAAACCCACCATTAGCGGACTCGAGTTAGTAACTGGCCCTGCTGGATCTCTATGTTTGTCTTGATTTTAGTTCATGTTTCATACACTGGCATATCACATGGGTTAAATTAAAATGCTGTAATAAATATACTCAGAAATGTGTATTGGTGGAATATAATAGAAGTTTCCTTTTTTAGGGAACAGTCCAGGGTATTTATTTCTGATTGACCAGAGCTGTGTTAATATTAATATTCAATGACCTAGGCTTCTTACATCTGTGGCTCCCCTCTAATTGCTACTACCTCATTGTCATCTTCAGCCAGAGAGCAGAGGACAGAGAACGTGAAGGAGGCAAATATCTACCTTAAAAGCTTTGTTTCAAAGCGTACTCATATCACTTCCTCTCCCATTTTACTGATGAAATCTAGTCACAGGGACTCACTTAACTATTGACACAAGAAAGCTTAAAAAATGTATATTAGCCACAATCCTACCAGTAGAGAAGTAGAGGATGGTTCGGGGTGCAGGACTAGTGATTTCTTCAACAGGCATCACGACAACAGGACAACAGGACAGTGGTGTCCGCTGGAAGCAAGTGCTAGTAAGTCCAGAAGACAGCAGTATAGCTTTGTCTTCTTGCACAGCTTTTTGGAGTCTAGTTGTGGCTTCCAGGTTTGAACCGTTAAGCACAGAGCCATATTTGGAGAAATGCAAAAAGACAAAGATGACTTAACTGTTTTTATATAAGCAAGTATATCAATGTTTCACTATGCTCTAGGGTCAAATTTTAACACATTTTAATATATGGGAGCAACAATTATTCCTTTTCTAAAAATTTCACTGAAATGAAACTTACAAATTTGCATTAGACTATTTAGACATTTGGGAAAAACTAGAAAAAGTGATGCTTTCTATAACTTGTCTTAGATTTTATATCTTTATACATTTTAACATATTGTTAAATGACATTCCATCACTGTAGACAACAGGGGTAGGTCCAAAAGAAAATATTGTTTTATATCTATGTTAAACTCCAAATGCATATAATATTGATTATTTTCTAGTTTTTAATTTCATGTGTTCTAATATTTGCATCTCAGGATATTAGAATGAGACAGATGTAGTGACATTTTCAAAGCCAAGAAAACCATAATTTGGGAAACAGACAACCACATGGAAGTCCAGAAACAATTATAAACACATGGGTTACCTGGCCCCCACTGGTAGAAAAAGGCTAGAAAGGAATACAAGAACAGCATATTTACTCAAGTTCATCAAAATATCCACAAAAGTAGTCTTCAAGTGTGTGCTCATTACATACTATACAAATAACATTTCACATCATTTCCCCATCCTATTTTCCTCTCCGAGGCTTTCTGTTGGCTTTCTAAAATACAAAAACACATGCAAATACACATACATAATCAAACGCAGTTTAAGATTTACATCAGAATCAGAATGTACACTGAAACATATAGCCACTGATATATTATTGCACATAGTACTAGAAAACTACCAAAAATTTCCAAAATTTTTGTGCTCTATATCTTTAATTTGCCTTTAACTATAAAAGGTTTTCCTCATCCAGTAGAACAATATAACTAAACTTTTAAGTCTCTCATGATGGAAAAGGCAAACAATTTTAGTCTATTTTTAGACTGTTTTTCTTCAATACTTGATTACAATTATAGCCAACAATTATTACTTATAATTATCTAATAATCTAAACAAAAGAACTATTCTAAAACCACACATATATAAAAGCCTAAATAAATACCTGGCTGATATACAGAAGGCAATTGATAAATGTCAGCAATATATATAAATATTTATACGGGAAAATATTTATAAAAAGCAGATGAATAAATTAATTTTATTTTCAAGCACATATTAAAAATATAAAGGCGAATGCTGGTATTTGTTCACAGAAGAGCTACATGAATGATAACTCACTTACAAGCGGTTCCCTATATCTGTTTGCTACCCCAGTGCCTCATTAGGGAATGAAACATACACACCCAACACTTAGCACGTGAGAACTCTGCCAGCATGGAACACATTAAGCTTCATCAAAATGCTTTTGGAGTCCATGAAATGCAGTGCTACAAGGGAGCCACACCAGAAGCAATTATTAAGTGACTGGGGAGATAAATGCAGCTATTAATACTCACACCTGCCGTCCTTCCCTCTGCACTTTGATCTAACAGATGATGACTTGTAATGGCACAACCTCAACACCCGCCCACCTGTAGTTTATTAGGAAATCAGCCAAGTAACAGGATTACTTAGTTACCAGGAGCAGGGAGGTAGACAGGCAAGGAGTCAGTTTTTGTCATTCCACGGGTGACACCTTCATCCAGAAGTCGCCCTTGGCATCTGTGCTGTGCTTGGCCCGCGATATGCAAATTTAGCATCCCAGTGGGCACATGCCTCTTCTTATTCAAAGACTGTGGGTTTACGGAATATTGTGTTGCTTTTAAAAGAGATGTACATATGTATTAATATCATTTTCAAATGGTATGTGTTTGCCCACTTTATACCTCAGGAGTGAAAACCACATTTTGTATTTTCTCTCTGTTAGTGTGTTTCACACACTATTTAAACTTCATCTAAGGGTGCAGTCTTTGGAGATATTTTTAAAACATGAGAATAACCACATAACTGCTTATTCAGCTACAGGAAAGAGGATATTAGGTTGTTTTTTCACTGAACAATGTGGAAAAAAATCATTCATTGCAGGACAAAAATTTCAGTTGTTGTGGAGCCTCTGCATTAACTTGGCAGTTTCATTTATTGTACTTCATTTGCCTCGAAAATACCCTCACCACAAACTAGCATTGTAGAACAGAGACATTTCTTATGGTTTTAAGAGTAAGAAAAAGCATAAGGATCCAAGAACAATAGGGAAGGAAACACCTGGAGTAGCAGAAAAGCCACTCCAAACCAAAACTAGATGTCAAAGTCTAGCTCGCCTATTAATATTTTGTGGAAATTTAACATATACTTAGTGTCTCCGTGGCAAACAAAATAGATACAAACCAAATGATTTTTAAGCATCCAAGATACTGCATAATTATTTCTCTTTTAGAAATTCGTTTCCATTTGTAAACAATACTCTAATTATTATAATTACAATTCCAAAATCATGAAGTAAAGTAAGTTGTGTGTTTGTGTCTGTATGTGTGTGAAAGACATACACAGATTCAAAGTCAGTGTCACCTGGAAACTTTTAATGCTCCGTCATTTTTTCCCTTCTAGAACTGTTTTACTTTTCTCATAAGAAAATAGAATTACTCTTTAATTCACTTAACAATGACTTTTCTGGTCATTTCACTTTAAACTGTGAAATCACTAAAGTGGTAAGGTCTCTATAATGTGATAAGTCACATGCTCCCATGGAAATTTCCGTTGTATCATGAAAAACAAAAACTGATTTGAATTTGATGTCATGTATGAAACAAACCTACATCATTTAAATTGACTCTGTAAGAACCATCTTTGATAAATAGTCACACAACTTAGCAGAGGCTGAGGTTTGCAATAGAAACAGAAGTTACTAAATTACAACTGCTAAAGTAACACAGAAATTTATTTCCACATGTCCATCATAAGTCAGGCAGGGAGGGCCCTCCTACCAGCAATGATCCTATCAGGGACTGAACCATCCCTAGGAAGCTGTAACTGTCCCTCAGGAAGAGTCTGAGGATTAAACTTAAGTTTACTCTGTTTGTGGTACAACTTCATGAGAAAAAATGCTTGATATTTATACATAAATACATGGAAGAGTATAAATTATTATTTGAGAAACTCACTAATCACTTAAAAATATAATATTTATCTTTAGAAAATGCACTAAGAATATAGCGCTGACTTACATATAGAAACACAGTATGTGAAAGTCAGAGATATATACATTGGAAATTTTGAGAAGAGGAGAAAAGTTTATAAGTATGATATAAATCAGTGAGAGGAAATATGTGAGTGATGAATTTAAATAAAACAGCAATACAAAAATTTAATTCTAATATCAAGCTGTCTTTAAAATCCCAAGATACTCTTGATTTTATATCTAAACTTATTTTTTTAATGCAAGGATCAGCAGATCAGCAGATTTCCCCAAGCAGGCGTCTCCGCTGGAATCAGTACTGAAGTAGCAAAACCTGAACTGCTGGAAGTGTAGTCTGGACAAGCCTGAGAGAGAAAATTTCCAAGGGAACTTCCGACAGGAGGGCCCTTAGACTTTTGTGAGTTTACCCCCAGGACTGGAGTAGGTACTCACAGTGAATAGGGCTTCTCTGGTAGCTCAGCTGGTAAAGAATCCGCCTGCAATGTGGGAGACTGCAGTTCAATTCCTGGGTTGTTAAGATCCGCTGGAGAAGGGAATAGCTACCCACTTCAGTAATCTGGCCTGAAGAATTCCATGGGCTGTACAGTTGCAAATAGTCAGACACGACTGAGTGACTTTCACTTTCATTCACAGTGAATATCAGAGAAAAATCCCCTCATGCTACGAGGAGGGAAAAAATGGGAAATGGACCATTTTCAAGTACTGCCTAGAACTTGGGCTTCCCCAGTGGCTCAGCAGTAAAGAATCCGCCTGCAATGCTGGAGACGCGAGTTCCATCCCTGGGTGGGGAAGATGCCCTGGAGGAGGGCATGACAACCCACTCCAGTATTCTTGCCTGGAAAATCCCATTGACAGAGGAGTCTGGAGGGCTATGGTCCATTGGGTTGCAAAGAGTCAGACATAACTGTAGTGACTGAGCACCCATAGCTCTCTTCTTAACAAGACTGCCCTTAATGAAACCAGTTTACCAGTGACTACACCACTGAGATTTTATCAGAGCCTAACTGACCTGGAGAAGGAAAATACCACACTCCAGCCCAGTCTAACCATCCTGTCCCACGTAAAGGGGGCAAAACCTGAGAAGAAGTTGTGTTTACAGATCAAAGGTATGAGTTCATTAAAAGACTAAACATAGTCCTCATCACAGGACTAGAGAAAGCTTCCCTTTCCTCCACACCTTACCACGTTATTTAAGGTCTATTTACTGCAGACCACATTACTAAAGGTCTGTTTACTGCAGTAACTTTTACCTAGTACATCACATGTGACTATCATGTAAAAAATTACAAAGCATACTAAAGCATACTAAAAGAAAAAATCCAAAAAACAAAACCAGTTTGAAGAGACGGAGCAAACAACAGAACCAAACATAGGAGGGTAGTTAGAATTATCAGACTGGAAATTTAAAACAACCCTGATGAATACAGTGAATGAGGAAAGTAGACAGAATGCAAGAATAAAAGGGTAATATAAACAGGGAGATGGAAATTCAAAGAAAGAATAAAAAAGAAATACTAGAGAACAAAAATACAGTAAGACAAATGAAAAATGCCTGTGATGGCTCATTAGCAGACTGGACATGGCTGAGGAAAGAATCTCTGAGCTTGAGGATGTGTAAATAGAAATTTTCAAATGAAAATGCAAAGAGATTTTTGGTGAAAGTAACAGAAGGAAACAAAGACTGTGGGATAATTATGAAAGGTGTAACAAATGTTGTCCCTGATTCTTTGCGACCCCAGACTATATAGTCCATGGAATTCTCCAGGCCAGAATACTGGAGTGAGTAGCCTTTCTCTTCTCCAGGGGATCTTCCCAACCCAGGAATCAAACAGGGGTCTCCTGCATTGCAGGCTGATTCTTTACCAACTGAGCTATCAGGGAAGCCCAAATAGAAACTTTTGAACTGAAAATGCAAACAGATTATAGGCTGAAAGTAACATAAGGGACTATCCAAAGACTGCAGGATAATTATGAAAGGTGTAACAAATGTGAAATAAAAATACCAGAAGGAGATTAAAGAGAATAAATACTTGAGACAATAAAGAATTTCTCCCAAGTAATTTCAGTCACCAAACACAGTTCCAGGTGGCTCAGAAAGCACCTAACAAGATAAATGCCCCCTCACCAGATCAGTTCAGTTCAGTCCCTGAGTCGTGTCCGACTCTTTGCCACCCCATGGACTGCAGCACACCAAGCTTCCCTGTCCATCACCAACACCCAGAGCTTGCTCAAACTCATGTCCATTGAGTCAGTGATGCCATCCAACCATCTCATCCTCTGTCATCCCCTTCTCCTCCTGCCTTCAATCGTTGCCAGCATCAGGACCTTTTCCAATGAGTTGGTTCTTCACATCAGGTGGCCAAAGTATTGGAACTTCAGCTTCAGCATCAGCTTCAGCATCAGTCCTTCCAATGAATATTCAGGGCTCATTTCCTTTAGGTTTGACTGCTTTGATCTCTGTGCAGTCCAAGAAACTCACAAGAGTCTTCTCCTACACCACAGTTCAAAAGCATCAATTCTTCAGTGCTCAGCTTTCTTTATGGTCCAACTCTCACATCCATACATGACTACTGGAAAAACTATAACTTGGACTAGATGGACCTTTATTGGCAAAGTAATGTCTCTGCTTTTTAATGTATTACATGCAAACTGAAGAAAATAAAATTTTAAAAAAATCTTGAAAGAAGCAAGAGGGAAAAAATTAAACCTTACCAATAAAGAACAAAAGGTAAGAATTACTTGGTATTATAATAATACCAAGTGTTTTTGAGTACATGTGCTTAGGTATATCATGTATATATGTGTATGTATGTATATTTAGGCATGCTTATATATAACTGAAATAAGTGATGGCAATGATACAAATGAGGGAGGGAGGAACAAAGACTTTTTTATTATAAGGTAGTCACACTATTTATGATGTGGTGTGGTATTATTTGAAAGTGGACTTAAATTAGCTGTA
This sequence comes from Cervus canadensis, assembly GCF_019320065.1. Lineage (NCBI taxonomy): Eukaryota > Metazoa > Chordata > Mammalia > Artiodactyla > Cervidae > Cervus > Cervus canadensis. The sequence goes on from NC_057412.1 coordinate 34,407,495, forward strand.
AATGTTACTGCAAATTCTGAGGAAACCACAAAGAAAAACTTAAAAATAAATATAACCAATATGCTAGGAAAAGCGAGAAAGTGGAATAACACAAAACACTAAACTAAACCACAAAAGGCAGAAAATTAGTGGAAGATGAAAACAGAAACAAAGAACAAGAGCAACAAATAGAAAACAATAACAAATACAGTAGATATTAATCTGACTATACCAACAATCACTTTGAACATCAATGGTCTACATACATCAAGTAAAATATATGATAGAAATTGTCAGAGTGCATCAAAACCATGACCCAACTATATGTTGTCTACTAGAAACCCACTTTAAATATGAAGGCACATATAGATTAAAAGGAAATTAATGAAGAAAGATATACCATGCTGACATCAATCAAAAGAAGGAAGAGGAGCTATATCAAATTGAGAGAGAATATTTCATCAGGTATAAAGAAAAGCATTATGTAGTGATAAAGAGGGCAATTCTTCAGAAAGACATAATAATCCTTAATGTTTATGCACTTAAGAAAAAAAGAGTATCAAAATATGTGAGGCAAAAAGTAATAATGACTACAAAGAAAAATAGATTAATCCACTACCATAACTGGAGACTTCAACACTCTTGTATCAGAAATGGACAAATCCAGGAGACAGAAAATCAGTAAAGGTATCATTGAACTCAACAATACCATCAATCAACTTGATATAATATTCTATAGACTACTTCAACTCATCAACACAAAAGCATACACATTTTTCTCAAACTTATATAGACTATTCACCAAGACAGACTCACTGTGGATCATAAAACATACCTTAACAAACTTAGAAAAATAAAAGTCTGAAGAAGCTTGTAGCACCATAAAGGAAGGAAGTTTTACATACACACATTGATGAGAACATGTCAGACACAAGAGCAAACTGAAAATGCACTCAATGGCCAAATCTGGAGCAATGTAAGCAAGAAATCAATAAAAATCATGAATGAATCTGAATTGGCACAAATAAATAATAAAACAGAGAGAGAAGAAGAACTAAAGAGCCTCTTGATGAAAGTGAAAGAAGAGAGTGAAAAAGTTGACTTAAAGCTCAACATTCAGAAAACTAAGATCATGGCATCCGGTCCCATCACTTCATGGCAAATAGATGGGGAAACAGTGGCTGACTTTATTTTTCTGGGCTCCAAAATCGCTGCGGATGGTGAATGCAGCCATGAAATTAAAAGACGCTTGCTCCTTGGAAGGAAACTTATGACCAACCTAGATAGCATATTAAGGGGCAGAGACATTACTATGCCAACAAAGGTCCATCTAATCAAGGCTATGGTTTTTGCAGTAGTCATGTATGGATGTGAGAGTTGGACTGTAAAGAAAGCTGAGCTCAGAAGAATTGATGCTTTTAAACTGTGGTGTTGGAGAAAACTCTTGAGAGTCCCTTCGACAGCAAGGAGATCCAACCAATCCATCATAAAGGAAATCAGTCCTGGGTGTTCATTGGAGGGACTGATTTTGAAGCTGAAACTCCAATACTTTGGCCACCTGATGCGAAGAGCTGACTCATTTGTAAAGACCCTGATGCTGGGAAAGATTGAAGGCAGGAGAAGGGGACGACAGAGGATGAGATGGTTGGATGGCATCACCGACTCAATGGACATGGGTTTGGGTGAACTCCGGGAGTTGGTGATGGACAGGGAGGCCTGGTGTACTGCCGTTCATGGGGTCACAAAGAGTCGGACACGACTGAGTGACTGAACTGAACTGACAGAGGTGGGGAAGATACAAATTTCCAATGCAGAAAAATTCCAAATAACATATGTAGATACTCCACCCTGAACGAAATTGAGCACAACTCCCCATGTTGAAAGTGCAGGCTATGCATAGTGATATTTTTCCAAAGAATATATAATGGAAGTAGGGGATGAGGGGATGAATAACTTTATAGTGAAGAAACCTGAGAAACACTACCTCAGCCAGTGACAAAGATCAAAATTTAGGATAAGTGACAGCATGCTGATAATACGTACCCTTGACAAAAAGTGATAAAATGGCATTTTGTCTTTGTGGTTTTATTTCCCCGAACTCAAAACCTCATAGTAAACATGAGAATAACATCAGACAAATCTCAGGAGAGGGATATTTTACAAAGTAACTGAACAACACTCCTCAAAACTGCTAGTGTCATGAAAATCAAGGCAAGTATGAGAAACTGCCACAGCCAAGAGGGGCCTAGGAAGACATAATGGCTGTAAGTAGTGCAGTATCCTGGACGAGACCCCAAGACAGAAATAGACATTGGGTAAAAACTAAAGAACTCTGAATAAAATATGGACTTTGGTTAATTATATCAACACTGGCTTCTTAATTTTAACAAATATACCTACTAATGTTGTTTGTTGCTCAGTCACTAAGTGGAGTCTGAGTCTTTGTAACCCCATAGACTGCAGCACACCAGGCTTCCCTGTCCTTCACTATCTCCCGGAGTTTGTTCAAACTCATGTCCATTGAGTCAGTGATGCCATCTAATCATCTCATCCTCTGCCGCCCTCTTCTCTTTTTGCCTTCAATCTTTCCCAGCATCAGGGTCTTCTTCAAGGAGTCAGCTCTTCACATAGCTTCAACATTAGTCCTTCCAATGAATATTTAGGGTTGATTTCCTGTAAGACTGACTGGTTTAATCTCCTTTCTGTCCAAGGGACTCTCAAGAATCTTCTCCAGCACCACAATTTAATGTCAGGAAATGATAGCACATCCATCGAGTAATTCCAACAAGAATCCAAAAGGACATTTTTGATCTTTTATTTTCCTTACCATCCCTTTTAGTCCATGAGCAAGTTTTGGTGGACCTATCACCAAATTAGTCAATTCTCTCTCATGCGTCTGCTATAATAATCTCCAAAATTGATCTATCCAATTCTACTCTATAATTCTTTCCTTCATTAGTAGCTCTAGTGATTTTTAAGTCAATTACAATTCACTTGCTAACAATTTAAACTTATCAATATGATATGATATTTTTATAATATAGCATATGATAGTATAGAAATTAAGTGATTTCCACTAAAAAAAGTGAATTCAAAGGAAAAAAATGCTATACTGAACCAGTCAAGTCAAAGAGATATTCTTCTAATTAGGAGAACTCCTTTGATGTTATTTTCTCACATGAAACATAAAAATATGATGTCAGATCTTGGGTAAAAAGAACTATTTCTTCTGAAAAATTTCTTTAGAAAACTGGAGAATCTGTTTCCATCAAATCATATGCCACAGACAAGAAAAAAAAATGGTGAAATAGATACTGACAACTGAATAAGGAATAATCCTGATTGGCATCATTCCAATATCATGATAGAAAATAAAGCTCATAAGATATTATTACTGTTTTGAGTGAGGATGCACCTGAAAACACTTTTCAGGACATGTGTGTAATGGAAATCAGTTAATAAGGATATGTTTTCTAAGACTCAGCTATAACTTGTCAAATACTCAGCTGAGGAATCAATATGTGTACAAGTGAGTCAGTATGAACAAACTACCATTACTCCTAAAATATTATGCATGTGGATGGATGGATGAATGAAGGGGTGGATGGAGGAATGGAGATATAAATAGTCAGGATAAAAAGAAAATATATTCATGGAATGAACAGGGGTTCTTTTGAGAAAGCAACTTCATCATCTTAAGAACCTCAAAGGTACAACTGTTAAACCCCATAAGGAGTTATAAATAAATAACATGTTTTTCTTTAAGTAAAATATGGAAAGGATGAGGGTTATAGATACAGAAATAAAATTATGAATTTTCTTCTTGAGGAGTGTGTAATAAATTTTTCTCTTAAAACACTAACATTTCTGCAAATTTCAGTGTACATAATGTTAATGCAATAAGAAATCCTATAGAAATTTTATGCAGAAAATGCAATTAGAGCCAAATAGTAAAAGTGATAAGAATGTGATGCTGTTCTAATAAGAATACATGAAGCCAGACTTGTACACCTGACTGTAATTACATCACTAACACCTGAGGAAATGAAAGTTGATTAATGAGAAACAGATGCTAATTTTGAAGCCTGCAAATTCAGATACATTCAATAATGTGAAGATGTGGAATGCAAATGAAGTAAGGAATGCATCATGTAGAGAAAATGTTAAGCAGGAAAAAACAAAGATGTTTTAAAAAACGGTGTAAAATATAACATGGATAGAAAAATGGATCAAAACTAAAATGAACTAGAATGTGGGAGCCTTTATTTTTTAGCTATTTGACTGTTACTCAACAATGACAGTCAAAACCAACAATTTCACAACTACAAGAAATGTGAATGTGGTTCATTTTGATATGTCAATTTTATTAATTACATATTTGTTCTAAAATTAATCTGAATCTTAGTATAAGCAAAAGTTGAGATAAAACATGAAATTAACATTTTTAGAAAGTATAAGTTCTCTATGTGACCCCATTAACACTGATGGGCAAAACATGTCATACTAATTAAATATTAATATTAGCATGGTGAAAAATTCCATTTGGAATGATGAAGACATAGTAAATTCTGATTTTCCTAATTTTTTTCCGACTCTGCGTGGCTTATTACCAGGGATGAGTTCCTCAACCAGAGAGTGAACCCAGGGCCACAGCAGTGAAAGCACCAAGGCCTGAGTGGGTGGCCGGGGAATTCCCATGATTTTCCTTATTTCTTAATCAGTTAACAAAGTTACTTTTTCTTAGTTTCAGCAAAGCTCCTCCACTTCTTTAAGATCTTAAGGTAGATGACATTGACTTACTTTTCAACCTCAGAATAACACCTGCAATTAAGATGTTACTCTGCATCATTTACATCATTACATTATGCAGATGAGCTTTCAGAATGCTAACTAGCATATTTTACTCCTTGGCAGCTGCAGTACAATTTTATTCTTTGTATCAGGAATTGAAGCACCTGCACTTCAGGGAACCAACAGAACTAGAGGGAGACAAACCATCAAAGTATAATAATCCAGAAAAATCTCTGAAAGTATGTCACGGTGGAAATTTAATTCACTAGAGATAGGAAGTGTTGCTTCATAATGGAGCCAAATAAAGGGAAAAAATAGCATTGAAAATTTGTTCAATTCTTCCAGTGCCCTGAATGGTCAACATCTATTAAAGAGCCAGAAAACGTCCTTCAAATCAAGGTCCCTGCTTTCCTGGAGGCAGTAAAATACATGACACACAGGAGTGATGAATTTCTGAGGCTTCTGGAGAACACCAAGTCCTTGTAGTGTTTTCACATTTTGTCCTTTACAACCTAGCTCCACATTTATTTCAATTTCCTTGAGAGTTTAGTGAGGTTATTAAAAAAAAAAAACCTTAAATATTTAGTATAAGACTAAAATTATAAAATATATTTCCTTGGAAGACAATTTTAGTGACAGCAAGAGAGCCTGTATCTTTAAGAATCTTTAATTCCAATGATATTATTAGAAGAAAAGCATGCTATTTATTTGATAGATATATGTTTTCATGAGAATAAAAATAATTGCTGTATCAATAAAAATAATTGCTTTATCAGTTTAATATACTTTTGCCTACAGCAGTAACATATATCAAAGATTTTTAAAGTTGAATCAAAATATAACACAGCAACTCCATTTCTATCAAAGGCAGTAAATCTGAAAGGCAGTATAGATGCTCTTTTTTTCCACCATAACAAAAATAATGTCATACTTATTTGAACCGGTTTCTATAATAAAAGAAATAATTCTAAAGGAACTCCTATTTTCAAGCAAAAGTGATGACTTTTTAAAAAATTAAATGTATCATAGACAATTAGGATAGAAGAAAAGTTTTTGAATTTCCAACCACTTAATATAATAAATATGACTTGTAAGAATTTTAAGTGCTTATATAATATTATCAGAATTATAACTGGAAGTGAGGAAACATCAAAGGATTTTGCAGTATTTCTTAAGAAAATGTAAAATCTATTTGGTTTGGATATCAGGAGATAGCTAATTTTAGGTATCTATACTTAACTGCCTCAGAAGCGATTTTCTGTTTTGCCAGAAATACACACACCCACACACAATTGAAGTAAATGCAATTTAACAAGACTTGATGGTTTTGTACCTGATCAATTCGTCTCTTATACACAATTAGAGAAAGCTTATTTTAAATACTTTTTCCAACAAAGGCAGAAACATTTACCCCTACAAATTGGAACCAGCATTTTAAGTGAATGCTGAAACAAAATATACCTGGTGGCCACCAGCAGGGAAAGCCGACAATCTCAAAATAAAAAGTGCACAAACTCACCAATCCTACTAACATTAATTTATACAATTCAGTGGTACTTTAACTAAAAGATGCAGTTCTACACAGGAGCCAATGCACAAGAAAACACAGAATTCCTCCAGGGGTTAATTAAAATTAACTGCCTGCATATAAAGAGTGGATTCTAGGAAATAAAGTTGCTGAATAGAAGGCAATGGGAAATGCCCTTTATTACATGCAAAGAAAGCAAAACACGGGAAAACAGCACAGAGCCCCTGGGTGCACGTCTGCAGAACTAGAAATGGAAGGACGTGATAAAGACTGGGGATTAGTTTCACCCTCTCTAAAAAACCGAACCTGTTAAAAGTTCTCTGAAATCTCCTTTTTATTTCCCAATTAATATGTACATATTAAGCCAGTGTCTTATTCCTAGGGCAACTTAGTTCTCGAGGTTAATATCAATGTGTTAATTCCTGGACTCAGTCCTGGGCCAATTTGAATTCAGGTTTTCATTTTTAGCTGCATCATAAATGTTATTAATTGTGTCCAAGATTTTATTCAGTTCAATTAGCAAGATGGCCTTAATATTCCTCTTGGTTTGACTAAATTTTAAGTAGATTTCTTCCTAACTAGTGACTCCCAATCTTCCTTTTTGTTAGAACACTTACTTTAGAAAACTTGCAATTGTAAATTCTTTCTCTGTCCCTTTGAGATGTAAATTTTCCCAGTCTCCTGTCAGTTTTACAAACCAAGATCCTTCCCTTCAAGGACCTGGGAAACATCTCTTTGAAATATAACTATCAAATCAAAGGAAAATGAAAGAATCAAGAAAGATAGGGCCCTCCTATATCCTACCCTCTGTGGGAGGGTAGGAGCCTAAGTTTGTCAATAAAGACCAATATGCAAGCAATAGCTTAGTCATATTGACCAATCACATCCTAATGTCCTCTAATACTTTTCCACTGGCTCATCTTAGTGCTTAAAACTCCTCATTGCTTAAAACTCTCCTGCCTGTCATTTCCGTGGAGTTGTGTCCAAGCTCTCTTGACTATTTCAATAGTCTTGATCCCTACTACAATAGTCTTGAATAAAATGTCTCTTCCCTAACTCCATCTGCTTGATGCAATGTTTTTTTGACAAAATGACAAAGACTTGTTTTCCACTGACAAACAAGTGGAAAAAACTAATCTGAGAGAGGGTAAAAAGAGTGCTGGTAGCGTTTCTTACTACAGTCCATGGGGTCGCTAGAGTCGGACACGACTGAGCGACTTCACTTTCATTTTTCACGTTCATGCATTGGAGAAGGAAATGGCAACCCACTCCAATGTTCTTGCCTGGAGAATCCCAGGAACGGGGGAGCCTGGTGGGCTGCCATCTATGGGGTCGCTCAGAGTCGGACAGGACTTAGCGACTTAACAGCAGCATTTCTTAATTAGAAATAACAGTGATTTGATTAAAGATCATACGACACAGAATTAAAACGAGAGTTATTAAATGTAAAACACTGAATTCAGCCATAGTATGTTATCTGCTGTTGCTCTTCCTTAGGTAAGAACTAAAATCTACCTATGCTTTTCATAGAGTATGGAAAATAGAAGGTAAAAGTAAATATTTCTGAATTGCAGTATGAATGAATGAAGAAATCAAGGGGTCAAAATATATAAAGTGCCCCCTTCAAAAAAAAACTCATGTAGACAATATTTTTCTAAGCGCCTCCTTTTTTTCCTATATTTGCTCTGACTTTTGCCTTCTCAGTTTCCAAAACTAAATTGATTCTCTTGAACATTCCTTTAGCTTCTAAAAATAATTTAAGTAACAGTAGATTTGAAGCCACTAACAATAGCAAGTTTGAAATGCAAGTTGTAGATACATCCTCTCAGAAAAATTTCAAATATGTTTTCATACAAAGATTTTCCCATATTTTACATTTGTACACTTAAAAAATAATTCTTTTAAAATATTATTTAACTAATCTGATAATTATGAGTAGAAAATTGAAATATAAATATGTAATAAGATAATGAGATATTATATCCCCAAAGAACTATATTTGAAGACAAACCTGTACCTGTAAGATAAGGCACAAGAATTCAAAAAATAACTCAGTATCATTTTCTTTACAAAGGAAACAACTAATTTATATTTCTATTTGAAATATTCTAACTGGTCTGAATTACAGATATATGTTCTAAGCTAATTCACAGGCAATGCCAATAAACCATGTTTGCACAAAATGACATGTTAGGAGAGGGATTATATATAAGCATTTCCAAAGATTTGTAATGACTCCACATATTTCTCATATTAAGAATAATTTACATTTGCTGCCTAGTTAATAAAACAAGCCTTAAATATAACTATGAGTAAAAAAAATTCAATTTCATGTGGTAAAAAGCAGTGTTGTATGTGTATATGAACCTAGGGTCTTCTTTTCTAGAAAGGAGATCTGAGAGGTTTAATACCCTGAACACCACACTTGGTACATGCATTTTAAATGTTGTTTTATTCATTTTAACCACCTATTACAATGCTCATAATATCTGAATACTACTTATAAGTTAAAGTAGATATAAATTTTGAGTCTTCAGAGAATAAGTGTGGTGCTGGAGAAAACGCACGAGAGAGTCCCTTGACTGCAAGGAGATCCAACCCGTCCATCCTACAGGAGATCAGTCCTGAAAATTCACTGGGAGGACTGATGCTGAAGCTGAAGCTCCAATACTTCGGCCACCTGATGCAAAGAGCTGACTCACTGGAAAAGACCCTGATGTTTGGGAAGATTGAGGGTAGGAGGAGAAGGGGACGACAGAGGATGAGATGGTTGGACGGCATCACTGACTCAATGGACATGAGTTTGAGCAAACTCTGGGAGAAGGTGAAGGATAGGGAAGCCTGGCATGCTGAAGTTTATGGGGTGGCAGAGAATTGGACATGACTGAGCAATCGAACAACAAATACCTGCACATTCACAGATTTTGCAGATGTAAACAACCATCATACCCTACCGAAGATCCATTTAGAAAAAAAAAATTGGCTTATGTGTGTGGGTATTTTCTATGCAATAATGATGCATAAGAAATAAAAATAAAGTCTACTTTTTATTCCAAAGGATGGTGGTCTAGTGGTTGGGACTACATGCCTCCTCTGCAGAAGGCATGGGTTCCATCCTTGATTGGGGAACTAAGACCCCACATGCCCTGAGGAGTGGTCCCAGAAAATATAAATTTTTTAAAAGAAAAAAAAATAATATGATATAACTAGTAAATAAAATCAGAATTCACAAGAGGAAAAAAAAATCATGGCATTGTAATATAGGCAACAATGATTTAATTAAAACCTAGAACATGGTATGAACTTTAAAATTTGGGTAGAATACAGCAAGGTAAAAAAAAAATAAAGAGGACATGTTTTATGAGATAATACATGACAAAGAATAGAAGTGGGGATGAGCATAAATCTTGTAATACAGGGGATACTATAGGTTTTCACTGTATGAACATATTGGGTGGATATGGGCTAGACTAGAAGAAATACTATGACTGGACTGAGAAAATCTATATTTGGCATAATAGAAAGAACAGAAGAGAATGGAAGCTTTCGTGTAGAGAAGCAGTGTATAAAACTGGCATCCAAGCATGGACTCTTCCAGAAGCAATGAGTGAATGTAGCTGAATTTAAAAAGCTATCTAGGGAACCACTTTTGCAAACCAGGAGTGAATGTTAATGAAGATGACTAGGGTGGTAGCAGAAGAAGAGAGAGAGAGAGAATGAATTTAAGTTGCCTGCACCTCCTGCCCAAAAAATTAATGGAAAGAAATGAGTAAGTCAAAGATGACTCCAAGACTTAACCCTTAAGTGACTGGGAACTTAACAGAAAGAGATTGTCTGATAAGAAATACTAATTTAGGATGGGAAGCTAATGTATGCTTTAATATCTGTTTATTGTGATGGAATCCATCCAAGAAGATATGTTCATTGGGCAACCAGTGAAGGAGCTGGAACTTGTGTAAATGGACTTGAATTATGCTTTTAGATGTATAAATATATGACAACTGATAAATTGCTATCATTTATGCATTGCCATTTACTCATGTAATATATATCAAACATTTCAAAAATAATGTCAGGTATGTACTGAAAGTTTCTAGGAAACATTTTCATCTCTTTACATGTCAGTTACTCCTTACTACAAACCCTCATTCCAGGTATTATTGCTATGCATGTTCAGTCCCTCAGTCATGTCCGACTCTTTGAGACACCATGACTGTTAACCCACCAGGCTCCTTTGTCCACGGGATTTCTCAGGCAAAGAATACTGGAGTGGACTGCCATTCCCTTCTCCAGAGGATCTTCCCGAACTAGGGACCAAACCCAAGTCTCCTGCATCTCCTGCACTGGCAGGTAGATCCTTTACCACTGAACCACCTGGGAAGCCCGTTACCACTATTAGCCATTATGTAAATATGAAAACACCTAAGATACAGGGAGGTTAACGGACTTGCCCAAGGTTACAATAGCTACAGACAGAGCAAGATACCTCATGGGTGCTCTGAACCCAGAGCCCAAACTGTAGACACCATGCAACACTGACCGCAGGTGCAAAGGGTAAACAGGCTCCAAACGTTCATAGAACAAAAATGAGTTGATTCTGCTAAAACTGAAAAACTGAACTACTTCTTTAAAGATTACTGAAAACATCCGAGAAATAAAATCTGTAACAGAATTAGCAAACTGTATACTCACAAAACCGATTTTCTTCTTTCAGAAAAAGGGAACACTTCATTACTCAGTGTATATTCCTTACAGAAAGCATATATTAAGCAAAGTATGTCCGTATTATCCATGTGTACACAGACTTAATTTTTATAAATTTTTGTAACCTCCAAGGCTTAATATGTCTTAAAAGACTAAAACAATGGTTTTAACTTTTGTATAGAGCTCTTTGCATATTTGCCAGCTACTGCTTTAGAATTAGCTTTAAAAATTCTATAGATCAGTTGGACATTTTGAATATATTAATTTTCTCTTCATAAACAATGGCTATTATTACAAGATAACACAACTGAAGATACGGCTGCATAGTAACAACAGAAATTTGAAACTAGAACAATGAGTTTTCTCAAGATAAACCTTTCAGTGCACTCTGACAATTCTAACTATGGGGCATGTGCTATAATCATGTGTTATAGAAGAGAAATAAAAGATATTCTTCAAAAACAAATAAAAAGCAATATCAGAACTCCCTCTTTGCTCTAATTTGCAACAATGCTACTATGCACTTAATCCAAAATAAAGTTTACTTTCAACCTTACAGGGTCAGTTCAGTTCAGTTCAGTCGCTCAGTCATGTCCGACGCTTTGCGACCCCATGAATGGCAGCACGCCAGGCCTCCCTGTCCATCACCAACTCCTGGAGATTGCTCAAAATCATGTCCATTGAGTCGGTGATGCCATCCAACCATCTCATCCTCTGTCGTCCCCTTCTCCTCCTGCCCCCAATCCCTCCCAGCAACAGGGTCTTTTCCAATGAGTCAACTCTTCATATGAGGTGGCCAAAGTATTGGAGTTTCAGCTTCAGCATCAGTCCTTCCAATGAACACCCAGGCCTGATCTCCTTTAGGATGGACTGGTTGGATCTCCTTGCAGTCCAAGGGACTCTCAAGAGTCTTCTCCAACACTGCAGTTCAAAAGCATCATTTCTTCGGCACTCAGCTTTCTTCACAGTCCAACTCTCACATCCATACATGACTACTGGAAAAACCATAGCCTTGACTAGAGGGACCTTTGTTGGCAAAGTAATGTCTGCTTTTTAATATGCTATCTAGGTTGGTCATAACTTTCCTTCCAAGGAGCAAGAGTCTTTTAATTTCATGGCTGCAATCACCAACTGCAGTGATTTTGGAGCCCCCCAAAATAAAGTCACTGTTTCCACTGTTTCCCCATCTATTTCCCATGAAGTGATGGGGCCAGATGCCATGATCTTAGTTTTCTGAATGTTGAGCTTTAAGCCAACTTTTTCACTCTCCTCTTTCACTTTCATCAAGAGGCTTTTTAGTTCTTCTTCACTTTCTTCTATAAGGGTGGTGTCATCTGCATATCAGAGGTTAATGATATTTCTCCTGGCAATCTTGATTCCAGCTTGTGCTTCTTCCATCCATCACATATAAACTAATGTTAATATACAAGTATATTACACACACACAAATATGGATCAATTGTCCAATTTTTCTTTCACAGATAAAGTTAAAACAGCAACACTTTATTTTTTCTACTGTGGAAACTCAAGACTCATTTTACATATTTATATCCCATAGTCTACACATTAGCAAATTCTTAAAAATGCAAGACAAATTGTGCCTAGTAGTGAATTCCAACCATGCAAATCACATATTCCATAAGATATCTCCAATAAAATGCAATTGAATACACAGTAAACATGCTTTGAAAATAAATATCTTTATTTCTTAGATTAGCATGAATCTGTCCATATAATCTAACAAAAACTCTAGCTCAAAGATTGGATTCAGTTAGAAAATTAAAATGAGTTTCTGAGTATTGATAAATTTAATATTTAGGGTGGTATAAGTGTGCGTGCTGCATTCTGAAATCACTTTATTACTGCCCAGAATAATTGTGCCTTGCTTATTCTTAAGTAATCAAAATATAGCCTCTAAAAGGTAGAACACATACCAAAATGAGACAGTAGACATCTTTACTGATTTAATCATAACTAAATGCTGTTGATCTCACCCCAAGATATTCTGACTATAATCTTAGAATGTAAGACAGGTTAAAAAAGAAAAAACAAATTCCCTGCTAGGCAATCAGAAGTTCTTTTCACCTCAGCATCCCAGTGGAGCTTCTGAATTAAAAACAATGAAATGACAGAAGTTATTTCTGAAATAATTTGAGATAAATGCTAGTTTTTCTTGTTAAGGGAAAAAGTGTTTACCTCTTTAACAGTGGTGTAGAAATGCTACTGTACCTTTATTGGATTAAACAAGAGGATGTTACATAGTGTCTAATTATTAATTTTTACCCAACACCTGCTTGTTCAGGGTGAAAGATACTCTGACCAGGAAACTGAGTCATGTCATGAACTGTTCTTACAGACATGTTCAGTAGCAAAAATACATATGTATGTGTATTCAGATTTTACAGAAATTAGTTCACTCTTCACTCATTGTTTTCTGACTTGCTGTACTTGTTTCTGACTTGCCTATATATATGCATGCATGGGTATGTGTGTGTACATGTGTGTGTTAATACTGGGTTCTAATTTTATTAACGACTCTGGATAAATCCTTGTATTCAGTACCTCAGTGTTGTATAGGATATTTGTCCAACTTTTCAATAATTAATTTTAAATGTTAGAAGATAAAAATATAGTAATATCAATAACAAAATCAAAAATTTCAAACTTTATGCAAAATTTGTGGACAATTTCTGCAGGTCCATTTTTTCACTTTGCTATACGGCTTTCTAAGAATCAGCTAATAAAGGACACCATTTTATTTGGTATAGAGTGTCTCTATAAAACACTTTCAAATACATATATTTGCACCCTTTCACAATCATAGTGATCTCACCAATCCTATCTACTTGCCAAATAATTACTTTGCGTGTGTGCTAAGTTGCTTCAGTCATGTCCAACTCTGTGCAACCCCATGGGTTGTAGCCCAACAGGCTCCCCTGTCCATGAGATTTTCCAGGCAAGAATGCTGGAGTGGGTTGCCAACCCATCCTCCAGGGGGATCTTCCCAACCCAGGGATCGAACCTGTGTCTTTTACCTCTCCCGGATTGGCAGGCAGGTTCTTTATCCCAAGCGCCACCTGGGAAACCCCACTTTCTTTACTCTTTGACAAATTTCTAGAAAAAGTGGTCTGTTTCCACTGTGTCTACTTCTTCAGACTACTCTCAAAACTGTACCCTCTTCAATTCACAAAATGCTTTGAAAAATAATCAGAGGTTCTCAAATTCTCCCAACTTGAGATGATCCACGTAACTTTTGTTTGTTTCCTTATTTTATATAGCACTGCGTTAGCCTACTACCCCTGGCACCTTCACTATCAGTTTTGCTTAATCAGCTTCATCGTATGCTAAACAGACTAACCTTTATCCTTCTACTTTTTCTCTATATACTTCTTTTTGTAGGTTCTTCAATCCCATGGCATCAGAAATCCACATTCTACAACCCAGTGTTCAAATCTACATTTTACTTTCAGAGTTTGTATCACCATTTCTAATTACTCACTTACTGAATATTTCTGCTCGGGTATCTTCCTGTCCTAGAAAACCAAGCTTGTGTTTTAAATATTTAAATATCATTCCTGTCATCAACTATTCTCCAATAAAATTTTTTTAAGTAAAACTTAAAAATACATCATTCCTTTAATCATACCTCCTTCCTTCTTTCCAATTTCCTTAGTACTCTAACTGCTAACAACATAAAGTCAAACCTCTTCAGTCTATCATTTCAAGTACTCACTTATTGCAACTACTGATCATTTCAATAGTTATGCTTCAATACAACTTAGGTAGCAACTGAGTGCCCCAAGAAACATTGAAATTTTGCTTCTCTTTTCTGTATATCATTCTAATTACTCATAATCTTCTCCCACTTCATGATCTGTTCAATGCTTATCCATTCTCCAAAAACATCTTTAGTCTCCAAAATGGTATCTCTATTGTTCTATCAAACTCTTAGGTTATTTCTTTAGTATCATTTACCACAATTCTTAATTACCAAATACAATAATTTATGTATGTATTTATTTATGATTATATATAATCTGTGTATACAAAGATCAGAAATATCAATAGATTGTAAGCTTCCTTTTATCAAGGTATATGTCTTTGGGAGATAATTCCATTTTGCCTTTTCATTTTTATGATCAGAAGCACCCTAAAGTGATCCCCGAGTGAGTCTCACCCCTGTATAATCCTCCTCTCACAGGATGAGAGAAGTCTATGATCTCCTTCTAACCAACTGAATGTGGCAAAAGTAATGGAATTAGTTAGGTTATACTGGCAAAGATGATGGAATAGTTACTCCCATGATTACATGTAAAACTCCATTTGAGCAGACTGGAGAAAGACAGTCTCCTGCTAGTCTTTAAAAAAAAGTAAGCCACCATGATATATTGAAAAAAAAAAAAACTTTAAAAAACTTTAATAGGGGAATATACCAAGTAACTGTGAGTGACCTTTAGAATTTGACCTCTAGAAGCTAGGTGCCAGACAGCGAGACAATGGAGACCTCAGTCTACAACCACAGAAACCTGAATTCTGACAAGCAAGTGATCCTAGAAGAAGACCTTGAGCTTCCAAAAACTCAACTGGCTGACACCTTGAATTTAGTCTATGAGACTTTGGCAAAGGACCTTTATACCATGCCAAGACTTCTGACCTATGGGAAAGAGATTACAAATATATTCTAATCCACTAAATATGGGATACTTTGTTGCATGGTAAAAGA
This sequence comes from Cervus canadensis, assembly GCF_019320065.1. NCBI lineage: Eukaryota > Metazoa > Chordata > Mammalia > Artiodactyla > Cervidae > Cervus > Cervus canadensis. Next base: position 34,423,220 of record NC_057412.1, read on the forward strand.
AAACAAATACAGGTCCTGATGGCTGTATTTTGTTCTAGACTGTCTTTTTAAGAATGTTTGCTTGGTAAACAGCCTTGGAATATTAGCATCTCCTCATAATCTTGAGGGAAGTGTTGTTTACTTACAATTTATAATAAATGTCCCCTTCCAGAGCAGAAGGCAGGTGGATTCGCTTACTGCCTATAACAAATGATTCGGACTCCAAGCCAGCCCAGGGTTCCTCAGCTGTGACGCTAACTCATTACCTGTGTAGCATCTATCTGGGCCCTTTCTCGTCACTCCTGTAGGATATGCAGTACAAATTCACCCAAGAAGTATAAAGCCTTTGACCCAGACCAGGAGTCTTATACCCACATCTATGAAACTGTGGTAGGATGATTCATATGGGCTAAGTCCCTTCAGTCATGTCCAACTTGGACTCCAGGCTCCTCTGTCCACGGGATTCTCCAGGCAAAAATACTGGAGTGCGTTGCCATGCCTTTCTCCAGGGGACTCATTAGTCTGCAAATAGATAACATCTGAGAAACTTCTCAGTTCTTGACAACCTCTGTCTTTACCTTTTTATGTCCAACATCTAAATAAGACTTAGCATAACACTAACACTAGGCAGGCACTTAACTAAAACATTTTAAAGTAATGAATTTACTGATGAGTCCAACATAACTACTATAACTCAGAGGAAATTCTCCTCATGAAATATGTCTCTTACTATCTGTGAAATTAAGGTAAAATACAATTTACTATCGGAGCTATAATTTCTTTATTAATACATTTTAAATAGGTAAATTTTATATTTGATTCTTTAAACCCAAATAAGTCATGTACTTGTTGAGAACTTGCATTCTTATTCTAGTCAATATTTCTGATAGTGTCTACAGAAGATAGCATTTAATAAATTAAATAACTAATAAATGTATCCATTGAATCATTAAATTTGGTTTTTAATGCAGTCACACAATGTCAAAAGTAGATTTTCCACATCATTTGCAACTGATTTGCTAACGAATATGCCAACTTTAAAATAATGAATAAAGCACAATCACTAGCTATTTGACCGATGTTCATCAACTTTTTAATATAAAATCTTCTGATGGTAAATGATTTCTTTAGAGATATTTAGATTACCAATATGAGCATCGTTTATAATATTCACACTTTACCGACAGCATACAGGCCCAGGATACTATATTCTTAAGAAGGTTAATTTCACAATGTGATTATATTAGAATAAATTATATAACATTTTTCTGCTTTTGATAGCATTTTGTATGTGTTGATTGAACATTCACATTAATTACCTTTCATATTCACTAGGTTGGACAGGTAATCTGTTATGATGAGGAAACTGAAACATATGAGTTGCCTACATCACACACACACACACACAAAAGTGCATGCATGCTCAGTTATATCCAACTCTTGGCAACCCTATGCACTATAGCCCACCAGGCTCCTCTGTCCATGGAATTTTTCAGGCAAGAATACTGGAGTGGGCTGCCATTTCCTCCTCCAGAGGATCTTCCTGACCCAGGTACTGAACCCACGTTTCCTGCACTAGCAGGCAGATTCTTTACCACTAGCACCATCTGGAAGGCACACACTATTAATATTAAAAAGTAGGTCTCTTAGGTCATAGCCCACAACATTTTTAGGTTAGTTGCGTCCTTTACAAGATACAGGAGGTAAAGGATGACTCATGGGAATCTTTAACTAGAAAGAAAGAGAAATATATACTTAGGCTTGAAATATAAAGGTTCCGGGTTTCTTCAGTTAAGCAAAATAAATGTTCTTGGATTGTTAGAGATCTTGGCATTTTCTATCTTCACTTTAAAAATTCAGCTTAATTTGGAATCATCTGAGAGGGAGCTGAGAAGATAAATCTGTTTCAGTCTCTAAGTCTCTAAATCTGCCCTGTCTCTAAGGAGAATTCTCATCAGGTAAAAGACAGCTTAAGTACAGCAATTTAACTAATTTGAAGGTTTCTACCACTAAAGTGCCTTTGCCATCTTATATCTGATGCTTAAAATTCAAAATGGCAGGTTCAGATGCAGCTATAAGCTACTAGAAAAATGTGATCTTGAACACCTGTACCCTAACACACTATTACTTTTATCTTGACAGCCAATGATAACTTCAGAAGGCATTTGAAATCTCCTGAAATTTTTCCACATTTGCTTATTTTGAACATAAGCATCTTTTTAGGGAAAGTTTATATGGGTTTGATGAGATTCTCATGGTCTAAGAGAAGGAAATGAAAGGATCACAAACACAAACTGAATACTCTAAAATATAGACTAGTAGATAACTAAATTGAAGGGCATTTAAAAATTTTAAGAGATAATTTTCATTCTTCTTATAAAAGTCTGTAATTTATTACATTATTTCTTATGGTAGAAAGATTTTTTAATAAATCAAGTTATTTAACCAATAAGAATGTGTTCACTTATCACTCTTCCTATGATTTTACAGTGCTCAGACCAACTCTTCAGGACCCAATGGACTATAGCCCAACAAGCTCCTCTGTCCATGGGATCTTCCTTCCTCCAGGGGATCTTCCCAACCCAGGGATCAAACCCGTGTCTCCGGCCTTGGGATGCTGCTTCTTTAACACTAGTGCCACATGGGAAGCTCCATGGTTATACAGTAGACCTTACTAATAGTAACTGCACCATCTCCAAAATCTCAATTTCAAACATCCAATTCTTTGATGCTTATCCTCTGAGCACATTAACAATACTGCTCATACTCTCAAAATTCTTCAATTCTTCTGGATCTCCAATCTACATATTCACTTTCTATCTCTCACCTGGTGTTCTCATTTATCTTCTTAATTTAAATTTCATGGCCCATCATTATAACCATTTGTGCATATACCCACAATTCTTTTGCTCATTTTTCTTTTAAGTTTTATTTGCTTGACCAAAGTCCCCCTCTCCTTAGTTAAAGATATATTTTTTTTTTTTTTGGATGGGTGGGTGGTTTATAAATTAGTCCAGGCCAACTGTTCCACTTGTGACCTTGGTCCTACTATCCATCATCTCTCATTTAATCTGTGACTTTGTTCTTGAAAAGCCCGCTTTCTCTCCTGGATCACGATTTCCCATAATACCTATAATGATATAGACATGCTTTAATGTAAGACTGGGAGTTATTTCCCAGATCAAAGACTAGATTTTTTTCTATAAATGGATGATGTTTTTTAATAAATTCTACGTAATTTACTTAGATGCTGTTGACTTCACAACCCACTAATGGGTCAGTCAGTCCTGAAGGAAATCAACTTTGAATATTCGTTAGAAGGACAGATGCTGAAACTTAAGCTCCTATACTTAGGCCACCTTATGTGAAGAACTAACTCATTGGAAAAGACGCTGATGCTGGGAAAGATGGGAGGCAAAAGGAGAAGGGGGCAACAGAGGATGAGATGGTCAGATAGCATCGCTGACTCAATGGACATGAATTTGAGCAAGCTCTTGGAGATCGTAGAGGACAGAGGAGCCTGGTGTGCTGCAATCCACGGGGTCACAAAGAGTCGGACATGACTTAGACTGACAACAACAACAAATGGGTCGAAGCCTCAGTTTACCTAAGGTCCCAGTGTCATGATTCTCCTTGGAAGCGGAGCAGAGGTAGAATTTGAGAAAAAAAAAATTGCCTTACCAGGTGGAGAGCGGAAAGTGTGGCAGATCACAATTCCCAAATGTAGGGGCACCTAGGGCAGTGGAGAAAGGGCTGGGCTCCAAGTCAGAAAACTTGGATTTGTTTGGGTCACCTTCTACTTCGGGCTTCCCTGGTGGCTCAGACAATAAAGAGTCTGCCTGCAACGCGGGAGACCGGGGTTCAATCCCGAGGTTGGAAAGACCCTCTGGAGAAGGAAACAGCAACGCACTTTAGTGTTCTTGCCTCAAAAAATCCCACGGAAGCAGGAGCCTGGCAGGCGACAGTCCATGAATTGGGAGCTTTTTCAGTAGAAAGAAACAGATGATGGGGTTGAAGAAGGGAAGAACACAATCTTAAAGGATATTTTTAACAGAGATATTTTAGTAGCACATCATAGACTATAGCTGGATAAGCAAGTGGCTTTATGGTGAAGGAAGCTGGTGGCCAGATAGTTATTGTTCAGTTGCTAAGTCATGTCCTACTCTTTGCAACCCTTGGATTATGGAAGAAGTAATGTGCAAATTGATAGCAAACAAAAATGTGGCAAAGATGGAGAGGATGCATGGTAAGTTATAACATATTACTCAGATAAATGTTACTATTATTGTAATCAACTCCAAGAGAACAAAGACTATGGTTCACTTATATTTATTTTTCATTTTTAATACTTGACAGCAGAGTAATTTTTCAGGTTTATTTTCTGGCACAGCAAGGACACTTCTCAAAGGTCTATTTTGCATAACAATTTTTGTCCTGCCACTTGAGACTTGTAACAGAAAAAGAATAGCTTTATACCCCTTAATGTCCTACCACCCAGGTAAACTCTTTAACTAAAGTCTATTGTAGTGATTTGCATTTTTGTTACTGCAGATTCGTACACGACAAAAATTAGTAAAGTATAATATTCTGCCATGAAAAGATGTAAATAGCACAAAATTATAAGTTTGTTTTACCTTCTGCATAGATGACAGCCAATGAACTAACCAAATATATCATTTAATGCAAACCAGTAGTTGACTGATATTCTTTTAAACAATTAAGCTACCACACATTCAAAACTGGAGTAGTAGTTTTCTTCTTTTATTACCCACCAAGGATCCACAACTTGACTTGATATTGTAACCTCCACTCTCATTAGATTTTTTGACCATTGTTTAGGAAACAGGCAGAAATATGTTGAACATTATCTTTAACATTATCTTAATACCCTTGTTTCATCTTGTTGCAACACAAAAGATAATAATGAAGCTCATGTATGCATACATTTTCAGAAACGTTTCAGAAATTCAGCACAATTGCTTTGCACGGGAAAGAATTTACTGATAGGTTTGTTTTCCATGGTGCCTGAAAACCAGTTTTACTTTTTCCCAGTACAACTTATAGATTCAAAATAACCACAAAAATCTCCTTTGAAGTTGGTCAGAGTTCTGAGCTAAAGTAAATTCTCCTGGGAAAAGAGGGAAAAGCTCCAAGATGATTTTTAGAACTGCTCTACTCCACTATGTGTCCAATACTTCAACTTCTATTAGGCTTCTAATGATATTGTTGATACAGAGACAATATTGAAGGCTTATCAATTTATATACTTTTTATGCTAGCTACTCAGACCAAGCATTCATCAAAATATCTAGGGGGCCCAAATCTTCATTATTAATATTTTGAGTATACTCGTTCTGTGATTTACACAGTAAACCAGTCTCTGATAATCTTTGATATATTGCCAACCATTATGTACTCTGTAAATTACTTCAATATGTTCACTTAAAATATCTAACAGGCAATGTCTTAATATAGACAATACTTAGCACTATGCAAAGTGAAAATGAGCTTTTTTTCTTCACTGTTTATTATGTGGAGCCATTAATTTACATTATTGGCTGTTAGAGTCATATTGGTTGACAAAATGTACAAAATATCTCCTTCTATTGCAAATCTTGAGGTATTATATTAAACATCTATTTAAATGGAAGTAGTTATTGGTTTCCCATTTTATTATGATGCCTCTTTTTTCCACTTGGTCTTTTTATCATTTTGACCTTAGGTTAATAAATACAAGAAACAATTTAAATGGAAAGATTATTTTAATCTTAATGCTTTCTAGGTATTAGATCTTTCTGCTCTATTGAATAGGAAGTAAACATTAAAGGAAAATGAACACTTATAAATACTGTTTCATCACTCTGCTTGAACCCTCAAGCTACTAAAGGTAATAAACAAGAGGAAAAAGAGATGGAATCAAAATGTAGAATCACTGTAGTATATTCGATGTCACTTCGTTCTTTGGAGGTTCTGCTTTATTGTCAGAAAAACAAATTCTTCCAAAGCATGAAAATATTGTCTTAATGGGACTCTTTTAATAGACTACCCAAGACTTTCATACTATTCAAAGTTGCTTTAAGAAGCAGTGGGGTTTATCCTACGGCCAACAGGTAAAAATCTATAAAGACAGGCTAAAAAAGATTAAGTGCTCTCTTGAGAAGAACATAATTAAGAAAGATTTCACTGAAACACACAGAACTGAACATGATAGAAATAATGTCAAGCAGACTATTTTCCACTTAAAGAAGATAACAAGATGAGGGTTCAGGAATGGGACTGGGGGAGAAAGGAAATTCAAGGCAGATGTCAGGAAGTACTTTTTCATTAAATAGATCACAAATACTTGGGAAAGAAGTCTAAATAAAAAAACTAAAGGTGAAGTGAAACCATTGGCTGTAGGGATTAAAGAAACTTTAGTATACATTTTAAATGCAGAACATAAAATCAGAGAAAACATGATTTATTTCACAGATTAACATGCTTTTTTTAACCTTAATTAAACAAACCCAAAATAAAGTATGCAAATCTAACTAATTTTAACTTATGCAAAAAGCAAAAGAAAGAGAGGTAGTACTAATTTTACTAAAGAAACTCTTTGATCTACTACATGTAAATCATTTACTCAACAAAGTGTCTCTAGAATTGTCAGTCCTTTTTATTCTGAACGATTATGACAGTGGCTGTAATCAGGCACCAATGTTCTATCTCAGAGATTTCTTAAATATAGTCACTTTAACTTAAAGTCACAGAATCATACACTTTTGAAAACTTGCCAGTATTCTAAAGATTATTAGATTTGATTCTTTAAATTTTACAGAAATTAAATGAATACATATTAAATTGCAGAGCCAGAACCCCAAATCAGAACTTCTAATATCTCTTTACAACTTTGTGTTCTAGAAGAATCCAGACCAGCATATCCAAGACTCTTTTCTTCCCCCCACCTCCCAAAGCCTTGGCCTCCTATTTTGCATATTTCTAACCCTCGATCTGAAATCAGTTATTCTTAGAAGCCCTTGTTTTCTGTGGTGGGGAATAGTTTTTACAGAAAATAACTTGCGCTTTTACAATAGAATTGCAAAATATTTGATTTTCAAAAATTATGAGACCATACTGTTAATTCCACTTCTTACTAAATATACCAGAGTTATTCATTGTGATTTTAAAATCCTAGGACAAAAATCTAGTTATATCCCAATTTTTTTCCAAGTATAAACCATGTTTACTAACGTATTGTGACTTATGAAGTGAAAGCGAAAGTCGCTCAGTCTTGTCCAACTCTCTGCGACCCCGTGGACTAGTCCATGGAGTTCTCCAGGCCAGAACACTGGAGTGGGTAGCCCTTCCCTCCTCCAGGGGATGTTGGCAACACAATATTTTGACTTATAAGAAGTAATAAAATCTTGTACAGCCACTACGAAAAATAACATAGAGGTTCCTCAGAAAACTAAAACTAGAATTACCACATGACCCAGCAATTCCACTTCTGGTCATTTATCTGAAGAAAATAAAACAGTAACTCAAAAAGGTATGTGCACCCCCATGTTCATTTCAGCACTATTTACAACAGCCAAGAAATGGAAGCAACCTAAGTGTTCATCAGTGGATGAATAGATAACTATTCATCTATAAAAATAAAGAAAATCCTGCCATTTGCCACATTATGAATGAACCTTGAGGGCATTAAGCTAAGTAAAATAAGTCAGACAAAGATAAATACCATGTGATCTCATAATTTGACTTCTATGTGTAATCTAAATGAACAGAAACAACGGACTCTTAGAACAGACAACAGATGGGGGGGTTGCCAGAGGAGAAGCAGGGAGGCAGGGGTGAAATGGGTGAAAGGAAACAAAAAGAAGAAATCTCCAGTTTTTGAAATAAATGCCATGGTGAAGTAGTATACCTCATGGTGACTGTAGTTAAGAATACTACATTGTACATCTGAAATTTGCTAAACGAGTAGATCTTAAAAGTTCTCATTACAAGAAAAAAACTTCTGTAACTATGTACAATAATGAATGCTAATTAGATTTATTGTGAAGAGCAAACATGAAATCATTACATTGTACACATAAATCTGTTACATTTTAATTATATATCAATAAAAATAAAGATTTAAATAAATTGTCTATATTGAAATAAAATATTACACACTTTGTAAATGTGAAATGAATATGTGGTAATTACATATTATCATTTATTCATTCAAAAGGGTTTTACTAACCACTAAATTCAAATTACTCTACCAGGCTATGAGTGCTGGAGGACATTAAGATTAATAAAACTGCATTACTATTCTTAAGGAGTTGATATAGAAATATAGAAAGGGAGAAAACATAATAGTAACTTTTCTGTAAAGCAGTGTAAAATAAATACTGCAAAATTCCCTTACCCTGCCCCATAAAAACCAAAACAGATGAGGAGAAAACAAAATTCTTAGAGATTTTGGGTGGAATTTTAGTTATTAGAAGAAAGAGCTTAAGAGAAGAAGCAGAATAAATGGTGTCCAGGGAAGAAGCTAAAGAATGAAAGAGAAGCTAGAGTTGGATAATAATTTTATGAGAGAGGATTATAGATCAGAGACACTTCTTCCAAAGATAATGACTGTAGACATCAAAGACTGAATGATACACCTAATAGGGTAGCAGATTTTCTTGAGGAAAATATTAACTTAGAAAATGAACTAATTATAAATCAACCAATCTTTATATTCCAAATGAAATCTCAGTACATTATTTCAGATCTTGCTACAATATTAATAAAATGTGAATATTTGTTTGCTGATGAGCGTCATTGAAAAATAGAGTGTGGCGATAACTGCGAAGGATCTGAAATTTACCCTCCTTGCAAGTTAATAAGTCCGCCTGCTACAGTTTCATGGATTCTAGCAGAAAACATAATTCCTGGGCCAGAGACGAAAAGCATTATAGCTCACAGTAATGGCAGTAGCAAAAGTCAGTATTTTCTTTACCTGGTTCCTCAAGCCCCAATTCCTGCAAGGAGGATCAGGTTTTTCCTAATTGAGTGCTTGGATCCAAGATCATACCTACCAATGAAAATCTTGGCATTCAATCTAATTTTGTGTATTATGAGGATGAAATGGTTAGATAGAATCACTGATTTAATGGACATGAATTTGAACAAACTCCAAGAGATAGTGAAGGACAGAGGAGTCTGACATGTTGCAATCCATAGGGCCACAAAGTGTCAGACATGACTAGTGACTGGATAACAACAACAATGTGTATTACGAAATATTTCCACAGATAATTTTGATTGACATTTTTATAAGAACCACTTAATAAAAGTTGAATTTGAAAAAAGATTCACTAAATTTGTATCATACTGGAAATATATCAATTGCTGAGCAACTCTTTTAAGTAAATTTTGAATATGTCCAGCACCATGCCAGTAGTAGAAGGTACAAAAGAAATCTTAGATGAAATTTGTTTTCTAAAAATTTATATTCTAACTGAAAAAATGAAAAAAAAATTAGAACTTGCAACACACTAAAAGATTAAAAATAGGTGTATAAATAGAAACATTTCAAAATAATACTTCTTATAATAAGATACCAGATTATGGTTTGTTAATCGGGAACTGGTTATCATATGTGCAAAAGAAAACTCCAAAGTTTCAACATTTATATATATATATACTCTCCATGTAATTAGAGGCAATATACATAGTCATTAAAAGCATGTATGCTTAAGTCAGAGATCCTTTGCTGAAATCCAGCTGTTTGTCTTAAAGCAAGTAGTTACTTTAACCTCGTTAGATCTCTAAGTCCTTGTCTGTAAAATAAGCATAATAATTGAATGGACTTCATGGACTCTTATAAAGATTAAAAAGTTAATATATTTAAAACTTTTGTAAAACTATCTGTGACATAGTAACTACTATATTTTAACATTCACTGTTATTTTTAAGTACCAAATAGCTGCGCTCTATCAAGACACGCATATGCAATTATTTACTTGACTCTATTTCTTACAAGATGGTAAATATCATGAGATTGGGTACCATATTGGGTTTAGTGCATGTACAATGCCTACACAATGTCAGATATATTATAGCCATTTTATACTTGCTTTTAAAAGGGTGGGCAGAGGGCAAGGGATAGGAGAAGGAAAGAAGGAAAGGAACTGCAGAAAAAAAAGGGGGAATGAAAATAGTCTCTTATATTTTCAGATATATATGCATTTAATTTAAATACAGCTGCAACATTTTGTTGAGTAAGTAAGGGGCAGAAATAAAGATGGGCTATCTGATGGATGAGAGATTTATAGGGCTTTAGGGAGGTCATGGATGGGAGGGTCTTCTGTGCAAAGAAAACAGCATAAACATAGATATGCAGATGTTAAAAGACATTAGAATCTTTAAGAAAAAATGTATTTTCAGTGGCCTCAGTGCTTCATTCATGGGGAAAATTGAACAAAATGAAGCTGTAGTGGTAAATTAGATCCAGACTTAGTAAGAAGTGATATGTCATTACTTTTTTTAATATTGAACAAGATGAATTCAAGGTTTTCTTTTTCTGTTTTCTATTTTTATAGTTAATTTATGTACGTATTTTATGTTTTAGGTAATTTTACAGTTTTTTTTTTTTTTTTAAAGAAAGATCAAATGTTTTTCTTTAATTTTGCTAGCTTTGGATAATTTGGTACAGTGGCTATTTATGAAAAATAAGTATGTGCAACATGTTTTATCACTCTGCTATTGGAAACCTGAGCCAGTCCCCATGCTGTAAGGCCCTCTGAATAATTAAGATATAGAGACATGAGGCTGTAAGTCACAGGGCTAGCCCCTGGGTCAGAAAGAGCCTCAGGTTTTGGACCACCATCCCCCCAGCTGCCGAATCCCCTCTACAACATCGCCACCAAGTGGTCACAGAACCCCTGTGGGAGAAACGGGCCTGGATTTACTCTCCAAGTTAAACAGAACTAAAATTTAGATATAATTCATAAAAAGTGGAGTCTTTAAGACCTGTATAATATTGATCTTTAATGCTCCTCATTCTTGAAGGAGACTCATCTCTTTTTCAAATAGAGTTTGAGGTTTAGATTTGAAACATACTTTTTAATTTTAAAAGTATTCAATTAAAAATAGTTCTTTCTGTATACAGCATTTTTGACAGAGGTAGGGAAAGAAGAGGAGGCCAGGAATTAATGAACATGAACATAAGTATAGCGAAAGAAAGCAGGAAAGAAGAAAAAGGAATGGATAACACACGAAAAATAGCATAGTGTGCCTCTTCTATTTGCTTTTGTATTTTATTTTTAAGGGATGTGCATGACTTTGTTATAAAAGATTTATCAGTGTCACAAGTAATGAGACATAAGCTAGTGTTTTTATCAACACAAGCAATAAACGCTTAGATGTTTAAAGCACTTGGCAAGACATAGGCAGAATTTGAAATGAGTTGAAAGGAATGATCACAAATAATGCGCTATGCGCTGCTTGTTCCTAAAATACACACAGGGTTCTGCCTTATGCCAACTGTGTTCAGGAAGTGATTCTGTTAAGCTGAAGCTACAAATCCTTATTGGGCACTTTATAAAGCAACTACAGTAACAAAAACAAAACTAAATAAAATACTGATCCAACTCAGAACCAAACAAAACTTTTCATGAAGAGAACAAAAATTATTTACCCTATGAGAACAGCAAACTAAAGTGCCTTTGTTTAGCTCTCAGGGAGATAACCTGGCCCTGCCCACCTGTGAATGACCGTGACATTCTTGAACTTACTAGCACATTCCCCTGCCTGAAGTGCTAGGGCTTCCCTGGTGGCTCAGTGGGAAAGAACCAGACTGCGAAAGCAGGAGACGTACGAGACATAGATTTGATCCCTAGGTTGGGAAGGTCCCTTGCAGTAGGAAATGGCAACCCACGCTAGTATTCTTGCCTGGAGAATCCCATGGAGAGAGGAGTCTAGCGGGCTACAGTCCATGGGGTCGCAAAGAGTCAGACAGGACTAAAGTCCATGTCCACACATGAGGACAGCAGGTAACTGTATTCATTCCTTATCTCAATAAACACAGTGTTATTTATGGATTAAAAATAATATCCTTTCTGGAGTTTACAACTCCAGGTACCCCTTTTCTGAATAATAAAGAAAACCACAAAACTAAAGGTATCGTTGATGTGGCAACAAGATACGTCATATTCGGACACTACTGCCAAACTTTTACTCCTTCATCCATCTCAGCATTATTTTTATGCACTTACACATCTTTACACTCTGCTTTGTTTCAGGGTCACACAAACATGCATGTGCACACACCCTCATGTACCCATGCACCACCACCCCTACCCCCGCTCCCAAAAATGCAGTGTGTAACTGAGTGACATAGGATGAAGAGAAAAATAAGAGAGGGAAAATGATAAAACCAGGTTCAATAAGCCACACCAGGTGGCCCAGGGAAGTGAGAGCAAGAAATGATCGTTAGATGAACCTAAGAGCAGGCTCTAAAACCTTTCATCTCAGACTCACTGGACCATAATTATTATCATTTCAAAACTGCTCATTGCATTGACTGTGTCTCCACTCTCCATGGCTGCCATCCAGTGTCATTACAGTCTTTTTCTGCAGTTTGTCAGAATGATTGGATGTTGCTCTTTGGTACCCCTGCTGATGAGGAAAGTCAGTATAGCTTTTAGGAATGGGTCTGGGAGAGTGAGCTGAAATGAGTGACGCATCTTTTCCCTTTGAAACTACATAAAGAATATATCTCCTTATCACCAGCTTTCCTCCTAGAACCTGCTCTTTACCTGTCTGAAGTTAGTGGGCTCAGCATTCTAAGTTTTTACAAGCACTCCATTTTCCTTAGGTGGATGGTTAGATCTTTGTTTTTATATTTCAGTAAGGACTCTTTCCTTACAAAGCAAGGTAGGTTTTTTTTTTTTTTTTTTTCTTTCTTTTTGGGAGGAAGAAGAGAGTAGATAACCAAATAGAACCAAAGCCTCTATATTTTGAGAAATAAATCCCTATTATGCAATTTTTAACTCATTTGGTTAAACAGAAAGATATTTTAAATGTAGTCTGTGACCAAATACAGCTGAAGGCTTGATAAAATTTACTGAGAACAAAAATGTAATCTACATATAATTGATTCAAAATATTTCAACCAATTATAGTCTCTACAAAGACCTATTGTCAAATAGTAAAAGTCAACTATTCAACATTCCCAGCCACATGGCATATTATTTCAGTCACTGTTCTAGGCATTTTATACATAATAATATAGTTATCTTTTCAAAAACCCATTGAGATAAGAATCATCCCTTCATGACAAGTTAAGAAACTGACAGCTAAAGACTGTCACTTGCTTAGAGTCACAGAGCCGGCTGGTGGCAGAGCCAGAATTCAGTACACTGCAGTCTGTTCCCGAGACCTGATCTCATCTGCTAGGCTAGTCTGCCTCCGAGAGAGGTGTAATGTTTCTATGCTGACTTATCTTCTGGTATTAGGCTTTTAGTTTTATCATCATTTATTTGATGCCAGAACCAGTCAATGTAACTTAATTTGGACAGTACTTAGATTATCTCAGATCATTTAGTTAGACTCACAAAACAATACCTCAAAATTAATCCCAGGTGTGGGATGTCTCTTCTCTAGAATTACCGAAGTCATTTTAATGTTCCATGGCTTAGTCTCTTCATTTATAAATTTGGGATTTTCACATAATTTGTTTCTCAACCACAAAAGGAAACTGAACAGGATATGATTATATAAATTAAGGCAGTTAACTCCCTGAAAATCACTGCATATCCAGCAGTCCTCAAACTGGTAGGACATCTCCCTAAGGATACTGCTTTATTTTGTTCTCAACTGATAAAAGCACACGGACCGTGGGTATAGGATTCCCTCAGATGTTGCAAAAATGTGATTATGGAACCACTACTTAGATCTACTCCATCGAAATTTCTGGAAGCTTGGACTCAGAATATACAATAAGCTCCCATATGATCCTTATATACTAGAATTTGGTAATCGTTACTCTTGAACAAACCTTGGATCTCCAGCCTGCTAACTTTCAACTCACTTGGGAGCTTTGAAAAAAAAATTAAACTGAATGAATTATAATCTTGGATGGTATGAGGCCTGAGCATCTGATATTGTTAAAAAGTTGACAGCTACCTCCTGTTACCTGTGCACTTCAGCCTGAGAACCACTGCCTGTCTTCAGGTTCATAGAAAACTAATGAAAGGGTGCACCCTTTCTCATTTCAATAATCTAGGAATGGTCACTACATCATTAATTACTAAAATAACCATGCTTGCCAGGTTATTCTTTTCAACCTATGAAAATGCTGAAATGCATGTTTCATCCTTACTGTCACAAGACTACATACCCTGGAGGCTACTGTACTGATTTCCTTTTTACCATTACAACAGGAGTATCCATGGTCCAACAAGATCACGTGACAGTGGTCTTGACTACATGGCTTTTGGGGTTGTAGTTTTTTGCTCTGACAGTAAATGAATATAATAGAGAATGAAATGCTTTTATACACCCTAATCTTCAAGCCCCAGTTATGCTCTTGAGACTTAAAATACTATTCATGAGTGATGCTATAGAGCCTGTTAAATCTCCTCACTCTTTCCATATGGAAATGCTTTGCTCAAAACTGTTCACTAGGGACAGAGAAAAAAAAAAAGAGGAAATTATTTAAAACGCATTGGGATTTTTATAAGGACATGCTATATACTGTATACTCAAGTGACAATTTTGAATGGACCGTGATGACCCAATACTTTAACTTGGTGATTTAGTCTGACATTAACATCTTAACTTCCTAGTTCAACAAATTCAAGTTCAATAGTGTAATGAAGCTGGATGCCACACTTATTACTGCTTTTAGAATGTACTTTGGGGAAATTGATTTAGGCCCTTTTTATCCTTGGGAAATATGATTTTATGCTTTTAACTTTGAAAATGAAAACAATATGTAATAATAATATGCACATACAAATTCACATCAAAAAAGAGTGGGGCTTAAGAACCAACTGGCTAGAGACACACCCCTAAGCTACTCTGGTTAGCAAAAGCAATAGATATGTGGAGACAAAAGTTGATGATCAATAGAGAACAGCAAATATGGCATTGCATAAAGAAATACAGCTGCAGTTCCTGACAGCTATCTCAGCGTAAAAGCTTTAAGAAACATGTCCCACTTCAAGGTAATCCAGGTAAAGAAACTGTTGCCTTGCACACAACTGAGGACAAATCAGATTTTCTTAGCCAAGAGAGACACCTGTGGATTTGAAAAGGCTTGCAGATGGTCTTCACAAATGACACCTTGGAGATAATGACATCACTGGAGAGGTAAAAATCCAGTGGCTGGGATTTTGACAGCATGTGCTCCATTTGATGACAGTAAAAAAAAAAAAAAAAAAAAATTTATACGATGTATTGCAGATTTTACTTACTATTCTACAAGAAAACTGCAATACAGTAAAAAAAGGCAAAACAGATCCATGTACAGTTAGGCAGTGATGTTTCCAAACACTGATGTTCCTTCTTCTCCATTCCAGTTACATCATGTGGTTCTATGCCTCCAGGTACCTGCCTACCTAGAACTAATACATCTGTGACTTCTGTAACAACCGGGTATCTTATGTGACTACCTCATTCCCAATCAGCAGAGTCATTCTACAGTGAGCAAATCAGATTCCCAGTCCCATAAGACTACACGTGACGCATCAAGTCGAGTCACCTTGGCTCTTACATTTTTAAAATTATACAACTTAAAAAGCACTGGTCCATGAGAAGATAAGGAGCTTGCTCTAGAAAATAAATCACTGCATCATTGCTTTTATCAAGAAAGTCTTTCCCAAAGAATTTTCAGCTGAGTCTAACAGTGTACTTTGTAATGAAATGGCTTTACATATCGGTGCGATGCTTTATCTTGTTGCAGACCAGTAGAAAATGATTCACAAACTCGGCAGCCATCTACAGACTAGATTTGGGGTGGCACTGTTTAAAATATTTATTTACATCTACAATATCTATCATGAGTTGAATAGTCCCCTAAAAATTATACCCTCCCCTAACCCACAGAACCTATAAATATGACTTGATTTGGAAAAATGATATGTGCAGATGTAATTAAGTTAGATGTCTTGAGAGGAGATCACACTGAATTATCTAGGTGGGCCCTAAACTCAACGTCAAGTATCCTAACAGGAGACATAATATGAGAATAGACAGAGAAATTGGAGAACACCACGTGAGGACAGAGGCCGATATTAGAATTCTGCAGCCACAAACCGAGGAGCACCTGGAGCCGTCAGAAGCCGGAAGAAGCAGAGCCCTTGGAGGGAGTGTGGGCTTCAGATTTGGGAGAGAATAAATTTCTGTTGTTTTAAGCCACACAGTTTGTGGTGGTTTTTTTTTAATATATATATATATATAGTAGCCCTAGGAAGTTTATATAATGCTGTAACTTTCTGTTATGTTAACTTCTAAAAAGTCATCACATATATTCTTTAGGAACATATTTTAGGGAATATAACTATATTAAATATACACAGAAGTATATGCAAACACATATATACATACGCATAAATGCATGTCAAGGACAGTGATTCAAAAACAAATTAAAATTTAATGATTGTAACTCATAGTTTATGTAGTTCTTACAATTAGTCAAGCAAAGGACTCTCGTTTAGGTTAAGTACATTTAAGTCCGCTGAACACCAAGAATGAAATGAGCCACTTGTCCTAAATATCTCTGCTCTATTTCTGTTAGCAGAAGGGACTTTTTTCTCTTCCACAGAAACATCATGCCATGAATTATAATAAGAAACTGGACATGGCATTTATGGTGATTTCTGTATACACATAAAAATATACCTAAATATACAGAAATACAAATTTATACACTGTTATCACTTTAAGCATAAACTGAGGAGGCATTAATATGTGAGTTCATGATTTAAGTGTAAGAAATTCCCTCGTATTCTATTTCCAAGTGCAAACTGATTTGGAAAACGATTGCCAGAATGCCCTATAATTAGCCCAACCATTTTTTGTTCTCTTCTTTGAAAAGGGAGGAATAGTTTGAATCTCATCAGAGTGAACCACAGCGTACAGGCTCTGGATTTCTAATCCATCAAGAATAAAACCCTTTCCAGGATCTCTCACCAATATCACTTTTCTCTTTCTCAAAGCATTTATCCCACAGTTCGGCATGTACCGTCACACCTGCATGGTATATTCACATTCACTGCTGGAACTGCCAAAGAGTGACTTGCAGTTACCACGTTTCTGTTAAAATTAGCTAGGCTCTCTCGGTCTGAGAAACATCTGCTTTGAGTGATACTGTAGCAGCTGTGATGATCTAATAGTAAGCTAAGCACTTCAGTATTCAATTGTACAAAAGGGGCTTTGAAGAGAATGATAAATGACCTAAATTAGATGATGATTTTTAAGTACCTAATTTTAACCTTGCCCATAATGAATGCTTTTTTCTCAAGCTTCTTTGCACCTGTCGCTCTTGGAAAGCAAGTAAAACACGCCTGCTTGTCATTGAGTTCAAGTTGTGTGCTCCACAGACTGTTAGGCAATGCCTGAAATGGTGGCATGAACACATATTGTGCCTTTTAAGTCCTTTCTCTTCATTTGGTTTCCTCTGATTTCCTCTGGTCTGAAAAGGCAGAACTTCCTCCAGAGATGCATGTGTACTGTAAAAATAATATATAAACCTACACATTCTCCTTATCTTGTTTCATTCTTAGACTAATCAATATTTTTCTCACTAAAAGCATACAGAAAGAACATTATTTTGATTTAATTTTATATTCACATGTCTGCATTGTCTGGTAAATATGTGCACTAGGTAATATTCACTATATGATTATTAAGAAGGTATATATCCACTTCCTTAAAATTATAAAGTAATTGGGATCTAGTCATCAAAGGCAATCCCTTCTGCTTCACCTACTCCCACCCTTTTCCATACACACATTAAAAACAGAACAATGATAATATTCTTACTATCCTGAAAACAACGGAATAGTAAATATCAAGTTTACAAAATACTTCCACGTCAACAAAGTATCTCTTTTGTTTCTGATAATAGGATCATTCAGTAAGCTTCCTCTGTGATAGATAAATGATATAGAATTCAGATAGCTTAATGGTGAAGTTTAAAATAATTCTCAGGTTTGCTTTAATTATATTTTCATGTTTTATTATATACTCTTTCCACTACATAAAATTGATAAAGGAAAGTGAGTCCTTAAACATAGTATCAACCAGTGAAGAAGACCCTCTGGCCTTCTGACCCGTTCCTTCTGAAGGTATTTTTATGTTTCATCTTGTGTTAGCAACCAAAGTCAGGATACCTAGAGATCCTTGGTAGTATATGCCAGGCACAGTGACGTCTATATATTATTTTACGTTTTCATATCTTCTGGGATTTCACGGTCACCCATTCAAAAGCATATACTCCTCCTTTACCTCACCTTCCAGCATTTAGAGGACATTCTATCTCAGATAAAATCTCAGTCTTGGGTGTATGTCTACCCAATGACAGACATTCACATCATTTCCAGATTTTTGCAAAAATATTTACTATAAGAAACACTGCACTTAACATTATATCATGAAAAAATAGGGGTATACATACTTATTTTCTAAATTCTATAGGATAGTTTCCCATGAGTGGGGCTGTTAAATTTACGTCTGTTTACATGTACAACCCTTTTAATACGTGCTATTTCTTTTTACAACTTTTGTCTTACAGAAAATTTTTCTCATCTTTATTTTGATGTGTGTTATTCTGACTACTATTACTTACTATTAGATTTATTATTTTGTGACTTTTCTCCATTTTCTTTGTTCTTTAATTTTGGTAATCTGTCAGTTCAGAATTAAAGACAGTAATCCTCTGTGCTTCAAAAATATATCTATGTAGCTTATTTATCTGTTGACTTTATTTATGACATTGATTTTTTTCTATGTTTGAATAATCCTGTCTTCTTCTGACTTCCAAGTTTCTGGTCTTGGTTTAGAATTTTCTCTGGTAACATTCATAGATCTGTTAAAATATTTTAATAATTTTAATGTATACGTAATTTATTATTAGATGCAGCATAATAAAATCTGTTTTTATTTCCTCCTAGGGAGAGAGATACTTAATATTCTCAATGAGTTTGCTAAAATTTGCAAGATGAGAGGGTCAATCCACCATGGGGCCAAAGCATCCTTGTGTATTCTTGCTGAGTATGCCAAGAATGAAAGGCCCTCACAGCTCTGTATCCAGACAATTTCTCAAGGTCCCATTTGCAGCAAAACCTTGGAGGATAAAGCCCTCTCTTTCTTAGAAACAAGTTTACTTGTCTCTCATTATAAAAGTTGTAGATTCCCCAAACTCAAGTCTTTCTGTTCTGTTACAGAACCTATTGCAAAAATAGGCATGCACCCGAGCCGTCTACTTCACCTGCATAAGACTTGAAAGGTAAAGGGAAATTATGCAAACATGCTTGTATCGTCGCTGTGACATCAAAAGTGAATCTTTCGCTTTCATTTGAGAGTCTAACATCTTCTGTCAGCATCCACTAAATAGTAACTATAGCAAAATCCCATACCTAATAGTAAAGATCAATGTATATACATATACACAACCATACAGTTTCAGTGAACATATTTTCAAGATCTTATGTTCTTGATTATTTCTATCACTTGATCTAATTTTGAGTATATATAAAAATGTAACTTTATAACTGTAATTAATTACATTCTCTTTGAATTTTGCTTTATATATATTTGTTCCCTGAACTGCTTCATCCACTCAGCATCTCTTTTGTGAATGCATGTTTTAATATGAAATAACATATTTTCTTAATAAACTTGAAGTCAAATTTCTTTTTGTCCTTACTCTCTCAGCTTCAGATTCCTTTTTGTTTGCACCTTTTCTGTTAAAATTTTCCCATTCCTTAATTTTAAAACTATTGTTTTCACTCTGTTCTAGGTGTCTCCTAACAATTACATCACTGTCTTTTTTAAAATCAAAACTGGTAATCCTTATGTATTGCCATCATCAGTTTAGTCGCTCAGTCGTGTCTACCTTTTTGCAGTCCCAAGAACTGCAGCACACAAGGCGTTCCTGTCCATCACCAACTCCCGGAGCTTGCTCAAACTCATGTCCATTGAGTCAGTGATGCCATCCAACCATTTCATCCTCTATCATCCCATTCTCCTCCTGCCTTCAATCTTTCCCAGCATCAGGGTTTTTTTTCCAATGAGTCAGGTCTTTGCATCGGGTGGCCAAAGTATTGCAGTTTCAGCTTCAGCATCGGTCCTTCCAATGAATATTCAGGACTGATTTCCTTTAGAATGGACTGGCTGGATCTCCTTGCAGTCCAAGGGACTCTCAAGAGTCTTCTCCAACACCCCAGTTCAAAAGCATCAGTTCTTCAGTACTCAGCTTTCTTTATAATCCAACTCTCACATCCATACATGACTACTGGAAAAACCATAGCTTTGACTAAACAGACCTTTGTCAGCAAATTGCCATCATAGTGAACAAATTATTTATGTTTTAATTCATTCTATCCTAATCTACTTACTACTTTTACCAGTGTCTACTGTTATTTTTATCTTTTCTTATATGTTATGGCTCAATTAAATTTAGGTTTGACATAGACTATTACATTTATTTTTCAAAGTAATACTCCAAAATGGAGTATTGTTATTATCCCCATTTTCAAGGGAGAAAAAACAAGGACTCCAAACGATGGAATGACTTAAGATCACAAAGCTAAGATGTGGTAGATGTAGGATTTAAATCTCAGATTGACGTCTCCAAAGATCATTCTCTTTCCAATGCACACATTCCATTACATATTATACACTGGTCCATCTTGCCAATACAAACTAATAAAATATTTTAAAGATTTTTCCAATACCATTTGAAGTTTGCTGCCAAATATGAAACTTTTATCTCTGAGATGATATACTACACTTTTGAAGACAGGGCACCTCCTTCGATAGCTTTCCTTTGAAGAGGGAAAGCCAGATACAGCATTCCAGGATCTCCTTCCTCAGCTGGTTCTGAGTTAGAGCTGCCAGTATGGAGCCTTTGACATGAGAACTGGAAGGTGGAGGAAGCAATTATTCCCTGGGGACAGCTACAAGCAGATAACTGTTCGTCCGCAGCAGTTTCCAGGCTGTAGAAGGCAGCTAACAGAATGGGTGCAGTTGCTGGAAACTACCTACTTCAACAGTAAAGGCTGAGATGCTGGCAGAATACTTCCAGAGTGCTTAAGGTTTCTGGAAGCTCCTAAGGATATCTAGAGGACTACTAGTTTTGACACTGTATTTTTTTCCTTTTGACCCCCTTCACGCATTTCTCCCACCTCTCTATCTGTAAGCTTGGTTTTTTGTCTCTTTGTTTTTATGGTTTTGTGGGATTTTCTTTCTCTTTTTTTTTAAGATTCCACACATAAGAAAGATTGCATAATATTTGTGTTTCTCTGTCTGACTCATTCGGAGAAGGCAATGGCACCCCACTCCAGTACTCTTGCCTGGAAAATCCCATGGACAAAGGAGCCTGGTGGGCTGCAATCCATGGGGTCGCTAAGAGTCGGACACGACTGAGCGACTTCACTTTCATGCATTGGAGAAGGAAATGGCAACCCACTCCAGGGTTTTTGCCTGGAGAAGCCCAGGGACGGGGGAGCCTGGTGGGCTGTCGTCTATGGGGTCGCACAGAGTCAGACTGAAGCGATTTAGCAGCAGCACTCTGACTCATTACACTCAGCATATTGCCCTTGAGGTCAATCTATGTTGTCACAAATGGCAAGATTTCATTATTTTTTATGGTTAAAGAATATTTCATTGTATATAAATATGCCACAATTTCTTTACCCACTCATCCATTGATGGCTACTTAGGCTGCTCCCATGGCTGGGCTGTTGAAAACAATGCTGTCATAAACATGGGGTACGGATATTTTTTCAAATTTGTGTCATCATTTTCTTTGGAAAACACCCAAAAGTGGAAATGGTGGCTAATACAGTAGTTCTATTTTTAGTTTTTTGGAACCTGCATAGTCTTATCCATAATAGCTGTTACCAATTTCAGTTCAGTTCAGTTCAGTTGCTCAGTCACGTCCGACTCTCTTTGCGATACCATGGACTGCAGCATGTAAGGCCTCCCTGTCCATCACCAACTCCCAGGGCTTGATCAAACTCATGTCCATCAAGTCAGTGATGCCATCCAACCATCTCATCCTCTGTCACCCCCTTTTCTTCTCGCCGTCAATCTTTCCCACCATCAAGGTCTTTTCAAATGAGTCAGTTCTTTGCATCAGGTGGCCAAACTATTGGAGTTTCAGTTTCAGCACTAGTCCTTCCAATGAATATTCAGGACTGACTTCCTATAGGATGGACTGGTTTGATCTCTTTGCAGTCTGAGGGACTCTTGAGAGTCTTCTCCAACACCATAGTTCAAAAGCATCAATTCTTTGGCATTCAGCTTTCTTTATAGTCCAAATCTCATATCCACACATGACTACTGGAAAAACCATAGCTTTGACTAGATGGATCTTTGTTGGCACAGTAATGTCTCTCCTTTTTAATATGCTGTCTAGGTTGGTCATAGCTTTTCTTCCAAGGAGCAAGTGTCTTTTAATTTCATAGCTGCAGTCACCATCTGCAGTGATTTTGGAGACCAAAAAAATAAAGTCTCTCACTGTTTCTATTGTTTCCCCATCCATTGCCACGAAGTGATGGGACTGGATGCCATGATCTTCATTTTTTAAATGTTGAGTTTTAAGCCGGCTTTTTAACTATCCTCTTTCACCTTCATCAGGAGCCTCTTTAGTTCTTCTTCACTTTCTGCCACAGGGTTGTGTCATTGGTGTATCTGAGGTTACTGATATTTCTCCCGGCAATCTTGACTCCAGCTTGTGCTTCCTCCAGCCCAGCGTTTCTCATGCTGTCCTCTGCATGTAAGGTAAGTAAGCAGGGCGACAGTACGCAGCCGTGACATCCTCCTTTCCTGATCTGCCACCAGTCTGCTGTTCCGTGTCGCTCTAACTGTTGCTTCCTGACCTGCATACAGATTTCTCAGGAGGCAGTAGGGTGGTCTGGTATTCTCTTTTAAGAATTCTCTACAGTTTGTTGTAATCTACACAATCAAAGGCTTTGGCATAATCTAAAAGAAGAATTAGATTTTTTTTTGGAACTCTCTTGCTTTTTTTGATGATCCATCCGATGTTGGCAATTTGATCTCTGGTTCCTGTGCCTTTTCTAAATCCAGCTTGAAAATATGGAAGTTCACAGTTCACATACTGTTGAAGCCTGGCTTGGAGAATTTTGAGCATTACTTTGCTAACATGAGATGAGTGCAATTGTGCGGTAGTTTGATATTCTTTGGCATTGCCTTTCTTTGGGATTGGAATGAAAACTGACCTTTCTAGTCCTGTGGCCACTGCTGAGTTTTCCAAACTTGCTGGCATACTGAGTGCAGCACTTCACAGCATCATCTTTCAAGATTTGAAATAGCTCAACTGGAATTCCATCACCTCCACTAGCTTTGTTCCTAGTGATGCTTCCTAGGGCCCACTTGACTTTGCATTCCAGGATGCCTGGCCAATTTACATTCCCACTAATAGTGCACTAGGGGTCCCTTTTCTCCACCTCCTTGCCAACACTTCTTATTTCTTATCTTTCTGAGAATAGCCATTATAATATATATGAGGTGCTACTGAAACTGAGGAGGACTTTGTGGGGTGTTCCCAAGAATAGACAGCCCTTGGTTCCCCCAACTCTTCTTTGTATAAAAGCTTTAGCTCCTTAGAACTTCCCTAAGTGGACGCCGGAAGTTGGTGATGGACATGGAGGCCTGGCATGCTGCGGTTCATGGGGTCGCAAAGAATCGGATACGACTGAGTGACTGAACTGAACTGAATTTCCAAAGAGCAAATTTATCAGAAAAGTGAGAAAATGCAGAAAGAAACAAAAGCAGTAAATCAAGACAAAATAATAGCTTAGCTATAAAACAAAGTCAAGGACCTTTAGTTCCTCCTCAAGGGCAATAGATAATACCCTGAACCACATCCCTAAGTTGTTTTGCAGATACTACAACATCCACCAAATAGAAGATAACTGCATGCTGACCAACAGCACCTAGATCCCAGACTGATTGGAAGCTGAAGGCTGATGGTGGAGATTCCTCAAACAATGTCTTCTTACCTCTCCATCAACCAATTACAGAATTGTGTGGTAGATCACCACCCTTCCTGTGACCCTCTCCCTCACACTGTCTTTAAAAACCTTTCCCTGAAAGCCATTGAGGGTTTGGGTCTTTTCAGCATAAGATGCCCATCCTCCTTGCTTGGCATCCTGTAGTAAACGCTGTACTATCTTTCATCACAACCCAGTGTCAGTATACTGGCTTTTTTGCAAAACACGTGAGTGGACCCAAGTTTGGTTTTGAAACAATATTTCATTGTGATACTTACATTTTCCTGTTGATTAATTGTGTTAATCATCTTTTCACATACCTGTTGTCCATCTGTATATATCTTCTTTGGGAAAATATTTGTTCAGACATTCTGTCCATTTTTATTCAGGTTATTTATTATTAAATGTATTGTTATTGCTTTTTTCCTTGTTAATTTGCAAATTTCTGCTATGAGTTTTAATTCTGCAAATGATTATGCAGTAGTCTGCTCAGGCTTCCATAACAAAATATCATATACTGAGTGGCTTAAACAACAGAAATTTATTTTCTCATAGTTTTCTATTAATTGGTGTTCATATTCCTTTTGCACTGTTCTATAAGTGACTTTTGATAAAGAAGTCAATTTTTGAATAAAGAAGTTTAATGATGAATCTGGAATCAGATTCTGCAGCTTCCTGTCTGAGACACTTGGAATGTGCCTGTTTCTTCATATATATATTGACGATAATAAAATAATCTTATCTCAAAAGACTAATGTAAATACATATATGTATATATAGCTATACATATATAAAACATATAACATAAAACACATAAAACATAAAACACATAAAATGATTCTTAGCACATGGAGCACATCGTAAGTGTCGGTTTATCTTAACTGGGTAAGAACTGTTGATGACAAACATTTCCCAGCAGGACTTTTGTTGTTCAGTCGCTGAGTGTGTCTGACTCTTGGCGACCCCGTGGGCTGCCGCACGCCAGGCCTCCCTGTCCAACACCAGCTCCCAGAGTTTACTCAAACTCAAGTCCATTTGAGTTGGTGATGCCACTCAAACATCTCATCCTCTGTCATCCCCTTCTCCTCCCGCCTTCAATCTTTCCCAGCATCAGGGTCTTTTCCAATAAGTCAGATCTTCACATCAGGTGGCCAAATATTGGAGCTTCAGCTTCAGCATCAGTCCTTCCAATGAATATTCAGGACTGATTTCCTTTAGGATGGACAAATTGAATCTTCCTGTAGTCCAAAGGATTCTCAAGAGTCTTCTCCAACACCACAGTTCAAACATATAAATTCTTCAGCATTCAGCTCTCTTTACAGTCCAGCTCTGATATCCATACATGACTATTGGAAAAAACATAGCTTAGACTATATGGACCTTTGTTGGCAAATTAATGTCTCTGCTTTTTAATACACCATCTAGGTTTGTCATAAGTTTTCTTCCAAGGAGCAAGTGTATTTTAACTTCATGCAGTAACATGCAGATATTATTTTACAACCATAGAAGAGAATTTTGATGATAAATTAATTCTTTATTGCACTATATTGTTTAATATATTCTATTTGTACTTAGAATTTAAGAATTGAAAAATAACATGGATTCTTTTTTCATAAATCTTGCCTTGCGTTTGGAAAATCTTTAAAGACTCCAGACTCACGTCTCCAATTAAGAAAAACTGTTTTCTGTTATTTGTTTAATTATATCAATACATAAAAATTTATTTTTAAGTTTCCTAATATACTTGGTATAAGCTTGATTTGTAGCCTGACTGCACATTGATCAGAAAAGACAACCTATTTTGCCTCAATTCTATCAAACAGTAAAGCTTCCCTATGCATTAGTATGCAGTCAGTTTCTATGAAAAGTTCACATTCATGTAGCCTGGGCTTCCCAGGTGACTCAGTGATAAAGAGCCCACCTGCCAATGCAGGAGCTGTGGGTTGAGTCTTGCAGTCAGGAAGATGCCCTGGAGAAGAAAATGGCAACCCACTCCAGTATTCTTGCCTGGAGAATCCCATAGTCAGAGAAGCCCAACAAGCTTACAGTCCATGAGGTCGCAAAAGACTCACAACACATATAGCCTATATTCCTGTGGAGAGGGCAAGTTTCTACATATTTATCAGATTAAACTTGTCAATTGTGCTACATTATGTTATTGAGCATTACCTCTTTTTTTCAGTTTTTTGTTTAATGAATTTGTGAAGAAGTATATTACATCTCCCAAGATTACACTAGAGTTGGCTAGATATTACCCATAGTAGTTTTTCTGTTTTTCTGTGTATTTAACAATATATGATTTTTAGCCATCAATATTACATTTTGGATTACTTATTTTTACATTATATAGTACCTTCTTTCGGAGAATGAAATGGCAACCCACTCCAGTATTCTTGCCTGCAGAATCCCAGGGGTGGCAGAGCCTGGTGGGCTGCCGTCTATGGGGTCACACAGAGTCAGACACGACTGAAGCGACTTAGCAGCAGCAGCAGCAGTACTCAGCCTAAATAATTTTCACTTTAAATTCTATTCTATCAAATATTGATGTTGCGATACTAACTTTATTTTTTAGGAGTCTTTTTATTTCCACATTTTCAACACAGATTTCTATGTCAATGCTTCAGTATTATCTTCCTATTAACTACTTATCTCTTCAACTAAGTCCACTAAAGCAATTATTCTACAAAAGTTTTTATTATATTTTCTGCTGCTTTTAATTTATATCCCTTCTATTTTTCTTTACTAATCTCTTCATTTATTTTATTCCAAGATTTTAAATATACTTAGTTATATACCTTTCAGAGTATTATGATAACATTTGAATTTTCTCTGGAAGAATGTCCTTTCATTTATTGCATTTATTGCCTATATTTCATGAAGTCATTTTCCCTCAACCTGCTCTGACACTTGCATTTGAAAGGTTACCTCCTCTGATACTATGCTTTTACTTAAATCTGTGCAGGTGTACACGCACGTGTGTGTCTTCTTTTTCTCTCTTTCTGTACCCAATTCCCAGATTGGTGGTTTCATCTGGCCTAATATGGTTGAGCTCAGACCCAGACTTAATACCAGTATCTTGAAGTGTTCATCCACAGAAACAAAACAGATACACTCAGGAGGGGCCACGCCTGAAATCCTCACACACGGCCATGTTCTCAGCACTCTTAGAAGTACGTAAGTGACAGTCTCAGCGGTCACTAATGGTGCAGTTTATTCAGCCTTCCAGCTTGCGAAGGGGAGCTCTCACACCCTGGTTTCAGGTACGGAGTCTGGCTGTGGTCTGGCACCGTCTATAGAGTAACTTCATTCATGCTACTGCACGGGAAGTGAATCTCAACAGCCAGTGCACATCGATGCCCAGAGCCAGGTACTTTTCAATTCTGGCCATAGGTCTTCTTTTGTTTCTTGTCCACAGAAATGTTTAGATTGTTTTAAAACATGGTTATACCTTCTTTTTAACATCACACACACACACACACACACACACACACATACATAAATTGTAGTGGGAGTGAGTTTGAGAACTTGAAAGATTACAATGTTGTTTTTAACTGGAAGTACTTAACTAACTTCTATTCTACCTTTAGGGCATATATTTATAAATGTCCTTGTCCTTTCTTCCTCAGTTTTGAGCTTGCCAAGAACCAAAAGAGATTCAAATAGCTACAAGATGTTTTGATGTTTGGTGCTTGTACTAAAACTTTGATGGCCCCCAAACATGCCCTCATTCAGAAAGATAATACATAAGCACTGTACCACATTACACTTTTTGCTTGGAAAAAAATTCACTTTTAAATACCATAACCTCTAGCAGAGGTGGTAATTTAAAACTAATTTTCGAGGATTATAGCCACATCCTCATTTGTTTTACATTTGAAAAAGCAGTTAAGCAGCGATTCAAAGTCTTTCTCAATATAAGCAGATTCATTCATTCAGATTAATATTTTTAAATTAAAAAAGAATATAATTTGTCAGTGTTAGCCATGTAAATCTTGAACAGAGAATATTAACATTGTAACAGAAGAGATAAATCTGAGCTAGGCTACAGTAATCACTTCACCTTTTTACTAGTCCATAGCCTCTTTTTCCCTTTTGAGTTGAAGCAGATGTATATATTCTCATTAAGACATCAAAAAATCACAGGCTATTTACAAAGATAATTTAAATGTGAATAAAAATTTCTTGCCACATATAAAAGCATATTAGATTCAAGAGATATAAGATAAAGATCTTCATATAACGTCCAATCATCAACCAGAAAAAATTCTGTATTTCACTGAAGCGTTCTTAGTTTTAAAATGTATTTTCTGAGTCATTACATGGAAGAATTTTTTCAAGGAAAAAGGTCATACTGTCATACTATAATGAGATGATAAAATACAAGGATAATTGGTGAACAATCATTTATTAACTCACAATGTAGAAGTTTGCAGCAGTGTGAGACAACACCTGGTGGGCCAGACTGCCAAGTAAAACTCTGACCCTCCTGTTTAACAGCAGTGTGACCTTGAGCAAACTATTCCACTTTTCTCAGCTTCAATTCCCTCATATTTATATGAAAAAATGAACAATATGTACCTTATAAGGCTATGTTGTGTCCGTCACCCATAGTAAAGACTACATAATCATTCATGTCTTCACAGAAACATAAAAATTCTTTAAGTTTGCATAATCAAGTCTACTACTTGTAAATTTCCTTATCAAAGATGAGATCTTTAGTCTGTGATATCTAATTGCAAACTGAAATATCCATTTCTCACAGTGTACATATTTTGACTTCTCTCTCACCTTGTTAGAGGAAGTTTGAGGACTTTATACTTGCAAAGTGAAAAGTAGAAAACACCATTATAAATTCAAACATTCTGCCTGGTTCCTAAGTAGAAGTGTATTCATTCTTATCTAAAACATGAAATAATAAAGATAACTGAGGCCTTTCTATCAATTACTTTATTTCCCACTTGTCTAAAAAGAAGTATTAGTATAAATGTTATATGAGAATAAACACAAAAGATAAAAATGCTATAAGAATATATTGACTGAGTTTTCATTCAGCAGCTAGTCTATGTAAAATATGGATTTCCAGCATTGTAATAATGATCCACATCTTTATATGACATTTATTTTTTCAGATCACTAATGTAACTTTATCACACCCTGTGAGACAGTTCTGCACAAGGGCCTGAGAGGGTTAGTTTCATGTGTCCCTTGAGGCCCAGAAAACAAAGTGTTAGTCGCTCAGTCATGTCCGACTCTTTGTGACCCCACGGACTGTAGCTCCTCTGTCCATGGGATTCTCCAGGCAGGAACACTAGAGTGGGTAGTCACTCCCTTCTCCAGGGGATCTTCCTGATCCAGGGATGGAAGTGGGTCTCCTGCATTGCAGGCAGATTCATTACCATCTGAGCCACCAGGGAAGCCCTTGAGGATGCTGCCTGGAGGTACGCCTGGGAGGATATTGCCAAAAGAGATTTGCACTTGAATTGGTGACTGAATAAAGTAGATGCTCCCCCACTCCAATGTAGATGGACATCACCCAATCCATTGAGGAAGAGAACATAAAGGAGGGGAAAGGTTGAATTCCATTTCTGCCTGACTGTTTGATCCGTACATCAATCTTCTCTTGCCCTTGGTGCTCCTAGTTCTCAAGCTTTCAAATTCAGGACAGAATCTAATTGATGAGTTAGGTTTCTAGATTCTGGGCCTTCTAACTATAATACAAGCTTTCTTGGATCTTCAAATTACAGATGGTAGATTTTGGGACTTCACAGCTTCCAATGAACCAATTTCTTATAATAAATCTCAAAATTTTTAAAGTGCTCAAAGGATAAAGGAACATTTGCTGACACAATTGCTGAAGTTAGCTTGAAGAGGTTCTCCCAGCAAGCCTGAAAAAAGTTGACTATCTACACATATAACAACTTCATCTAATTATATACTTAAATGGATATATAAATAAGACAGTGGATACAATATGATTTCACGTGTTCACATAGATAAAACACCTAGTAAATAAGAACGAGAAGAAAGGGAGAAGACAAAGATCATCTGTGTAGTAAAACAACAATAAAAAGACTAGTGAAATTAGATAATTAGCATTTGGCAATGACTCTAGTAATAATTAGTTCAGAGTCCTCAATAAAATCATAACAATTTGTCCTTGGATCAGTTTCTGAAGGCAAAAGAAATAAAAGCAAAAATAAACAAAGGGACCTAATTAAGCTTAAAAGCTTTTCACAGTAAAGGAAACCATAGACAGAATGAAAAGACAACCTATGTAATGGGAGAAAATATTTGCAAATGATGCAACTGACAAGAGGTTAATACTCAAAATATACAAACAGCTCATATAACTCAACTGCAAAAAAATAAATAAATAAAACAATCCAATCAAAAAATGGGCAGAAGACTTGAACAGACTTTAGTTTTTATTTTATGCCCGAGTATAATTGATTAACAAGACTGTTAGTTTCAAGAGTACAGCAAAGGTATTCAATTAAACATATGCATGCACCTATTGAAAGGACTTTTCTCCAAAGAAGAGGTACAGATGGCTAACAGGCACTTAAAAAGATGCTGAACATCACTAATTATTAGAGAAATACAAATCAAAGCTACAACGTAGTATCACCTCACACCAGTCAGAATAGCGATCATCAGAATGTCTACAAATAACAAACGTTGTAGAGGATGTGGAGAAAGGGAACATTCATACACTGTTGGTGGGAATGTAAATTGGTGCAGCCACTATGGAGAACAGTATGGAGGTTCCTCAAAAAACTAAAAACAGAATTACCATATGATCTAGCAATATGCAAGTATATGTTTGGAAACATGAAAACACTAATTCAGAAAGATATATGCACCCCCTATATTCATAGCACCACTATCTACAATAGCCAAGACATGGAAGCCACCCAAGTACCCATCCACAGATGACTAAATTAAGATGTGATATATATATGTGTGTGTGTATGTATATATATCTAATGCAATATTACTCAGCCACAAAAAAGAATGAAATCATGCCATCTGCAGCAACATGGAGAATATTATGCTTAGTGAAATACATCAGGAAGAGAACAACAAATTCTGTATCATGTCCTTATATGTGGAATCTAAACTGTAACACAAATGAAGGCATATACAACTGAGAAACAGACTCCCAGAAAACAAGCTTGTAGTTACCCAAGGGGGGAGGACAGGGGGTATTATGTTCAATATCTTGCAACAGCTGATAAGAGAGGATTATAAAGAATACTGAATCACTATGCTGCACACCTGAGACCAACACAATACTGTAAGTTCACTACACTTCAATTAAAATTAGTAAGTTTAATAAAATTGTAAAAATAATTCAATATTTATATAATCTCAAGCTATCACCCACAAATTATTTATTAATAAAAATGAAGAAAAATAACAAAAACTTACTCTATCCTGCAGGAACTTGGCACTCCTTTCTAATCAGATTCCACACCCGGATAGAATGCAATGAGAAGAACACAGCATCAAAGTCTATGTTATCCCTGCTCCAAGTGGACAACCTGATATCCGGAAATACCAGGTAACAGTAAACTGAGGGATATTTCACTAAATGGCTCATACCTTCAAAAATGTCAGGGTCATGACAGTCAAGGAAAGATGAGGAACTGGGAGACTAGAAACACATGATAACTGGGAGTATTTCGTGATCCAGCGCTGATGCACAGGGCAACTGATAAAACTTGAGTGGGGCTCTCTGAGTGAGTGGCATGCAATACTTTGGGCTATACCTGCAGACATTTTATAAACTGAAATTGTTCCAAATGACTCTTTAAACAAATGGATGGAAAAACATAAAAATTAAAAGTTAGCTACGGAGACTTCTCTGATGGCACATGGATCAGAATTCACCTGCCAATGCAGAGGACAAGGGTTCAATCTCTGGTCTGGGAAGATCCCATATGCTGCAGAGTAACTAAGCCCATATGCCATAACTACTGAGCCTGTGATATAGAGCCTATGAGCTACAATTACCGAGCCTGCAAGCTCCAACTACTGAAGCTTGCATGCTCCAAGGCCCATGCTCTACAAAAAGAAGAGCCTCCACAATGAGAAGCCCACACACCACACCACAATGAAGAGTATCCTCCACCTGCCACAACTAGAGAAAGTCCATGCAAAGCAACGAAGACCAAAAATAAATAAATAATAAATTTTTTGCAAGTTAGCTATGGTAGTAAACGGGAGTGAGAGTTGGGACCATAAAGAAGTCTGAGTGCCGAAGAATTGTTAGTTTCAAATTGTGGTGCTGGAAAAGACTCCTGAGAGTCCCTTGGAAAGCAAGATAAATTCACTCATGGACAGAAGAACCTGGTAAGCTACAGTCCGTAAGAGTCGCAGAGTCAGACAGGACTGAAGCAACTTAACAGGTAATGTCATTAAGAACAGAAAACATAAAAAAAAAAAAAAAACAGAAAACATGTCATTAAGAACATGAATGTAAGATGGATGAGTTTAAATATATATATTTAGTCCTTAATTTGAATTGGAAGTAATAGTAAGAACACATGACATATTTTCTGTTAATATATATTTATTTTTCAGCTTAGGCTACTGAAATGAATGGCTAGATATCATTTCCCACTAGTAAAAATTGAGACCCCTGGAAAATTATGTGATGCCAGATCTGAGTCAGAAAATGCCAAAAATGGGTCTGCAAGATATTTTCACAGTGGAAAGCATGGAAACTATCAAAATTAGATTTCAAATGGACTCAAGAGCCAAAGCTTGAATTTTTTTTTCTCTTATAATTTTGTGAGAAAGTATCTATTACACAGAAACCTGGATTTTTTTCCATTAATAAAATCATTTTCTTAACTTCTCAATATAAATATTTTTCTGGATTAATCTTTATAGCATATTTAAAACTACATCTTTTCTCCTCTGATGTTCCCACAGTTTATCTCTAAAATATAATTACATTTTATAAATATTTATACAAATTTAATAATAAACTATGTGTGTATGCATGTGTGACACAAGGTGTGCCCCTGAGTCCTATTCAAAAGAGGAATATATAGTTGGGAACGTACTTGCAACATCCATCAAGAAAAAAGATCCTCTGTCAGCCTCTGAGACCACAATGACTGTACGTAAGCAGGTGCATTTTAAAAAGACAGCATTGAGAGAGGTGGTGTGCATGTAAACAGACACGACATAAGGCTTCTATGAAAACCTCGCAGATACAAAACATATATTCAGCCCTTGCAAAGAATGAGAGTTATTTAAGACTTGAGAGCTTAGATGTGCCAAGGAAATTTATTTTCCTGAAGATAATAAAGCAGTATCTGAGACTATATACAGATAATATTTATTCCAAATGTGTCTAAACTACAACAAAATTAAATCTCTGAATAAAAAACCTGCATTTTCATTTCATGCAGTAAAGCACTGGTACAAAACTCAATCTAGACACAAAAATTTTCAGATTTTCCTCTATGTGGCTATTTCTGCGCATACAACTCTGACCTAGAAATCTGTAGTATCGTAAAGATGAAGATCTGAAAAAATACCCAACAGGCCTGTCATGTTACCTATAGTAGTTACCTACTCAGTGAGCTGCAGACATTTAAGTTGGCTGTAAGCACTTGGGTGCTTACTCCAATACTTACCAAATAATACAATAATTAATGTTTTTTTTTTTAAAAAAAGAAAATTCTGCTCATAATTTACTGGAGGGGAGGAATAACTTTTAGTCTGTATTTTAAATTTAGCCCAATTGTTTAACTGAAAAAAATTCTGATAGGCATTGTTCAGTGAGCATTGGGAATATAAAAGCGCTGGTGCTGCCTCCTTCATACAGCCGTCCGTGAACCTTGCTTGTCTCCCCGAAATGGGAGGTGGAAGTAGGTTGTGAAGGAGGCTGATTCACCCTCGTTGCAATGGCAGAGAAGGGGACTCCGACCTCCTGTCTCCAGCTGCTGTCCCTGGTCTACCTGACTTGCTCCTTGCAACTGAATCTGTAGCTGCTGTAACTGTGATCTGATGATGCGCTTTCCCAATCAAAGCCAGGAGGCCGTCCTCAGAACCCAGCTGTTGCTAATGCTACAGACCTTTGGAAGTTGGCTGTGACTCTCGTTTGTCCCAGCTCACATGGTTAGCTCTGTGGCTGTGGGCACAGAGCCAGCGTACTCCCACCATCACGTCCTCACTTGGAATCTTCTTAGCCAAACTGTCTACTTCTTCCTGTCTGAGGCCTAAGAAATGAGAGGAGGTAGGGGACGGCGAACTCTTAGGTCTCCATCTGCCATCAGCATTGCACCACTGATGAGTGATCTCAGATCACAAATTAATACGGGGCTCTACCTTGGGATCATTTCCTTTCAGAGTTTCTAAAACTGAGTTAGGCGTTAAGTCTCTGATTCTGTCTCTTGCATCACCATCGCTTCTCTAATAACCCTATTCTTCTGTCTTATATGGAGCACAACTGTCTTCTGGCCTTTTTCTACCCATCCCCCGCTTGCTTTTCCACAATCCCACAGGTCAGCCTACTCCCCTTGAAACAAATTTTTCAACTAGTCTCTTTACACTCAGAGAGATATAAAAAATGAGGGAGAAATTTCTTTGGATGATATCCTAGCTTGAAAATATTGTGTTCAGCCTTATAATCCAAATCTGAATATGATAATCACATTTTACTTGTTATTTTTCTCTATTTATTTTCCCAAGTCCCTGTTTCTACCTTGGCAGATGAGCACCTCAAGTATACTAGGATGAAAGTCTTTTGCATATGAAGGAAAAAAAGAGAAAAAACTTTTCTATCATAGCAAAATATAAAACTATTACTCCCTTACTCTTGTTTATTACAACAGTGTTTTGAGCACTATTTGTTACGTACAGCAAGGTAAACACTAGCCCAGTATTTCATTGTGGTAATCTGCAGTTTATATCAATTTCTGCTATAATGATTTATGAGAAGACAACAAAAGGTTGCTGTTTTTACTTGTCTTTTTTATTAGCACAACATAACAGTTTTTAATAGTTAGAATTCTTCACCCATAACCAAATATCTTACAAGATTATTTTTCCTAAACTTGTACAGCCAGCATATTGAAAAGTAATGACAAAAAAAACAGAGAACTGTGGAAATTTTAGAGGTGACAGAGACCCAAGACAAAATCAAATTTAATCTCCCTCCCAAATATTTATTTGTTGTCATGTAAACAGCAGAGAAAAAGTTCAACTTGCTGGGTTGTCAGCCAGGATCTTTTTAATGTAAGCCTAGAGAATGTTAACTGATCAACCAGCTATACTGAAATTGAGGTTCCCTTTGACATTTTACTATAAATATAGACTGCATTGAGTATGTGATGGATGCACTTAAGATTAATTGAAGGAAAAAGGAAAAATAATATAAAGCTGCATTGAAAGGAATGCATTTCCCTAAGAATACCTTTGTATTTACTAATGACAGTGAAGAAAAAATTTTAGTTGTACCAGTTCAGCATTTAAACAAAATGTCATTTTGTAAAATATGTGATCATTAATCATTATGAATGAACAAAGGACACAATTCTAGAAAGAGTCCTACTCACTGGAAGGTGAAGAAGGGCTAGAATAGTGGAGCAAGAAAAGATAATCATACATCACAGGTTGATATACCATATTTTCCATAAAAGAAATAACAAGAAGTCATTTTCCATTTTCTTATAAAATGTAAAAGAAATACTATAACAAAACTCTTTACAGTACTTGCTGAAGTCAAGATTACAAATCACAAATATAAAAAACAATTTGTTTAAAATTCATAGAGATTTTAAAAATTTCTTTAATATTGCTTTCAATGGAAAACAGCTAAGGTATATGAAAATATGTCACAGTTACCTCTCCAGGCATATATCCATGTTATATACTACATTTTTTATATATCCTGAATATGGATTATGTAATAACAACTAACACAAAATTTGCCAATCTCACTGATCAGGTTAACCAAGCTATGTAATCAATTTGTAAATGCATGCATGCTAAGTTGCTTCAGTCATGTCCAACTTTTTTTGACCCTATAGACCA
The DNA here is from genome assembly GCF_019320065.1 of Cervus canadensis. Lineage (NCBI taxonomy): Eukaryota > Metazoa > Chordata > Mammalia > Artiodactyla > Cervidae > Cervus > Cervus canadensis. Next base: position 34,459,456 of record NC_057412.1, read on the forward strand.
CAGCTCACCAGGCTCCTCTGTCCATGAGATTCTCCAGGCAAAAATACTGGAGTGGTTTGCCATTTCCTTCTCCAGGGAATCTTCCTGATTCAGGAGTATTTGTCATAATTGGCACTAAAGGTTGGTCTGGATCTATGTCCTTATGGAGTTTACAAACAGTAGCATTGCAAAGTAATAAATATATTGAGCAGTTAATCATTTAAACTGAAGATCTACTTAAAATGTACTCTTCAAAATCTCAGAGTTACACGGGTAAGAAAGTAATTTGGATTATCCTAAAACTTCACCAAAACCAAACTGGTAACCAAGGCATTTTTAAAAAATGAAAGTGTATCAAATCATCATATTGTACACTTTAAACATTAGAATTTTGTCAAATCCATCCCAATAAAGCTAGGGAAGATAATATTACAGCAAGTACTAGGCACCCTAAGCTGCCACGTGAACAAAGCGCTGGGCACAGGGAGCTGTGAGGCTCTCAGGAACAGGTCCTGCATGCATTTCAACAGGATGCCATGTTATATTATTTTCCTCCCTAAAGACATAAAACATTACATAAGAATACAAAAAACAGCACCTGCTTTCTGCTAGACTCCTACTTGCGGTAAATCTGAATCTGACAGATGAAGACTAAGGACAAGTGTAAAGTCTCCGGGAAATATGAACCACCAGATGTGCTGTTTGCCAACTCTTCAATCCCACGAACCTATTTTTTAACTGTTGAAGTTACCATCCCATGAAAATAATGGCTCACTGAGCGTCTGTTTGGAAATTAAAATTATGATCATACAAGTATTATTTATTCAAATCTTCTAAATTTTGAGAAATCAACAGTCATCTGGCAACTGTTCAAATATAACTGTGTATTATCACCACACAGAGCTCTTAGATATAAGGTAAAAAAAGATTTCTGATATTGTACATGTGATCTTGGAAAGATTTAATTCTTGAATATTCCTGTTACTTAAATATCACTGATTGGTTCTTAAACCCTCTATTTATTGTTATATTTCTAGTTTTCCATTTGCAAATCCATTTTTGGTAATAGAACTAAAAATTCTGATAGAGTAGTAATGTATCCTGAAAGATGGTGCTGTTTGGAATTTCCCAGGAAAACAAATACTGAAAGGTTTGCTGATACTGCTATTCAGTCCTTTATTATTTTTCTTATGAGATGATGCAAACAGATGCAGAACCAAAGAAGAGTTAATACTTTAGGGTCTTTATTAAGAATGTCTAAAATAGTTATATATTCTGTATTGACTGCAGAAATGGTGTAATCAATTTGTATCTCTATATTTATATTGAAAAAAAGACTTCCCTAATGTTACACGATGGAGTGGTGAACATGAACCTCTGAGAGAGACATAACTACTTCCATATGCAACACATATTTGGTTAGGAAATGTAATCTTTCTATGCACATTTATCAAGACCACAGCCTTCTATCAACTAGCTCCTGTATTCTTCCAAGCTCATCTCTCATTACCACCCAACATGCCCATTGTCTTCTACTTACCATCCAACTAGAAGGAAAGAGTGGCTACTGAATGTGATTGACTAGGGCTTGGCCTATGGCTGGTAGGCATGTCATACTTGTGGTAATTTGCTTGCCCTCATTTACTCTTGGGAATAAATGCTAGAGAATGAAATTAGCCTAAGGACATTGTGCCTATATGTTTTAGCCTGTGGTTTAGCCTTTCACGAAACTTGGCTGGAATTCCATTTTCCTAAAATTTTCACATCCTCAGAAGACAGTGACAGAGGATGAGATGGTTGGATGGCATCACTGACTCGATGGACATGAATTTGAGCAAACTCTGGGAGACAGTGAAGGACAAGGGAAGCCTGGCATGCTGCAGTCCTTGGGGTCGCAAAGCATCAGACACAACTGTGTGACTGAGCAACAACATTGGTATTTTCAGCTGTTTTGGCAGCATTTGACACTTAGACATGGTGGATTAATTAGTACAGATTCGTATATAAAACAGGATTAACAACAAGACTACCAACTAAATGATTATGCATGATTAAAATATGTCACATACTGTTCTAAGGCCTTTAGATTTATTTTTTATAATGAATCTGTACAATGGGTAGTATTTTCATCTAAAATAGGAGGAAACAGACATAACTGATTTGACAAGTATATTAATATTTCAATCAAGGATATACTGTTCAAAAGTAAAAATATACAGATACTATTTCAGATCTTTTCAACAAATCAAATCCAGCTTTTAATCATTTTACTATACAGTCATCCCTACTTTTGGAGAAGGCAAAGGCAACCCACTCCAGTACTCCTGCCTGGAGAATCCCATGAACGGAGGAGCCTGGTAGGCTGCAGTCCATGGGGTCGCTTAGACTCAGACCCGACTGAGACTGAGCGACTTCACTTTCACTTTTCACTTTCATGTGTTGGAGAAGGAAATGGCAACCCACTCCAGTACTCTTGCCTGGAGAATCCCAGGGACAGAGGAGCCTGGTGGGCTGCCGTCTATGGGGTCGCACAGTTCGGACATGACTGAAGCACCTTAGCAGCAGCAGCAGCATCCCCACTTTTAACCTGCAACTCAAGTCTAGCATATTAGAATTGCATTTTTTTTATGCTTATAAAAGTTGCCAGTTGCTAGCTAATACCATTTTAGTATTTCAGCAAGCTTTTAATATCTTAAGGATTATATTTTCATTTTTAATTGTATGAATTTTTCTTTATTCCTTTCTATAAAAGAAGTATATTGTTCCATTATTACTATGACCTAGTAAATCTTTTAGCTGATGCCTTTTCTAGTTGCTTTTAAATTATTTTTATATTTAATGACAATTAATTTAGTTTCACTTTTTAGAATTATATTATCATTCCTGATGATTTTAGATAACTTGTCTATCAAGTAAAAGGCACAATAAAAAAGGAAATGACTTTATCAATGTGACTATTCCATCAGTAGCTACTAATCCCAAGCAATCTAATATTAATTATTTTAGCTTTATAAATTCTTTAACAAAAATGTTCATCATCTGTTGAATCCTTAACAGTATTAAGTATAGTAAAGGACTTTATCTGCATTGAATCCATTACTTAAAATTATAAAGCAATTAAGTATTAGCAATCTATATTTCATGTAAGGAAAATAAGGATCACAGAATTTAGGTAACAAATCCAAAGTCACTCAGTCACTGAAGACTCAACATGGAATTGAACCCAGATGTATACTTGACTAAAAAATATATATCCTTACCAATACATGAAACTATCATACTTGTATCACAATAGAAAATGTTTTCTATAATAAATGGAAGGATTCTAACCTTTAGACTAAGAAGTTTCAAAATTTCATAAAGCTCTGGGTCACTTCCTAGAAATCATTCTCATATCCAATATTACTGACATCTTCAATTTAGTCCTGAATATTTTTTAAAAAATTATGCTGTTACAGAATATGACCAAAAGTATTCAAAGATAGTATAATGCATGCAATAATGCATTCTTTTTCAAAAGGTAACTAAAGGATAATAGACCCTAACTTATATCCAGATTAGGAAAATGTAAGAACAACCTTGACTTCAGCAGTTCAAAGACTGGCTAAGGCTTCCTGGACACTTCATTCTTCCCTTTGGTGCCTGAACTATTTGAAGACCCAGGTCACAAAAGAATAACAAAGTGAAAGCCATCAAAAATGTCCTGAATTTCACAAACCACAAGAAAAAATCCCATGACAGAGTAAAAAATATTGGAGAAGTAATTTACTTTGTATCGTATAAAATCAAACTGTTCTGATGTTCTTGTTCATGGTATTGCCCTGGCACTTACAAATGAATGCTAAATAGAAGAATGTTTGTGCAATAGTTGTCCAGATAAACTTGAAAGCAATATAATATTTCCATTTTTCTTACTAAATTTTTAAAATATTTCTTAATCTTATCCATTTCTATGTCTATAACTATAAAAGGTAATAAATCAATAGACTAATAAAGAAATAGAAACAGTTGCTCAGTTAAACCCAGCGACTTCCCTGACAGTCTAGTAGTTAAGACTCCATGTTCCCAGTGCAAGGGGGACAGACTCAATCCCTGGTTGAGGAACTAAGATCCCTCATGCTGTAAGCTGAGGCCTAAAAAAAAAAAAAAGAAATCCTAATAGACTACTTTCCAATTCTGTTTAAAAAAAATATACCTGCTACGAATCTGTTAGAATGACTAAAATCTAAAAATGGGCACTACTGTTTGTAGATGGGTAGAAATGGTAGTTAGAGATTTTGAAAGGTCTCTTCTTGAGTCTTCTCACAAAAATAGCAAAGATGGTCGGCTGGTCACCTGAGAGTGAAGAATAAGAAGAAAGAGAAGAGAGTTGTTACATTTTAGGAAGTAGTATGGACTGGGAGAGAGTATGGACTAAATATAACGATTGTCAGGCATCACTAAGAGTCCACTTAAGGTTATTAATTAAGTGAAAGAGGCATGTCCTCCTACACAGGTGCTGGCAAAGAGAAGAAAAATTGAGGAAAATGAAGTGAGAGATAGGCAAGAAAGTTGAAGGTGAAAGCAAGACAGTAAATTTAATGATCAACTAAGAAGTGTAAGCTGGTAAAACAAGAAAAAGAGGAGAGTAGAGGAAAACAAGGGCACCATAAGATCAGGTCAAACAAAGGGGCTAAAGAATTGTTGGGTTTACCAAACCAGAGAAACTGAGATGAAGAAACAAAAGTGGTTGTCAGAGGGATGCTTTAAATTGAGATTTTTGATGTTATAGATATCAATCCTGATAAGTCTAAGGTATAATCAACAGGGTGAAAAGCTAGCTGGGATGAACAAGGAGTTCAAGGAGCTGAGAAGCCAATGTTTTGGAAGTATCAGCCACATGGACACTGAGGCCATCAAGATGTGGTTTTAAGAATACACAAATCAAAAAAAAAAAAAAAAAGAAGACACAAATCAGATACAAAAGCCTTCAAGATACAGAATCCAATGGGAGTGGGATTATTAACCCGGTGGTAGCTAATTACTGCAACAACAAAGGTAATGAATACCACTGTCTGGTACATAAAGTGCAAAGTTAAAAGGTCTTAGAGAAAAGCAAGAGAGAATGAATGGTCAAGAGCCAAAGATGGCAACTCAAATCAAGAAGGACACGCATTTCAGTTCCAGGCTCAGAGGGATGAGAAAGGCCTTGAGAGGAAGAGTGTTCTCAGGAGACATTTAAATTTCTGTTAGAGCAAGAAATAAAAGAAACATTCTGAAAAGCTTGAAAATGTGGGGATATTTTTTTAGTTATGTACTGTGTGTTCCAGAAGACTCATGGAAGGCTCTCAGAAGGCAGGGATGGCTAAGAGATGAAGAGACAATTGGAAGTGTATAGTCTCCAGTGATACCAAGCATAGAAGAGAGGGATGACCTCGGAGTCTGGGCTTCTTGTGGTCACTTGTGTATCAGGACAGAGACTCATGGATATTATGTCTCAAGACACAGAGTGGACGCAAGGCCATGATTCTTGGAGAAAAATTTGGGATGAGTGTAGACCTCACCTGCCTTCTTCCAGTAGGAAAACTACTGACTAGGGAAGGGTTCACTGCATTCTGTTACTTTATTTATTTATTTCTTGTGTGTGTCTAAATTTTTTTTTTTTCATTTATTTTTATTAGTTGAAGGTTAATTACTTTACAATATTGTAGTGGTTTTTGCCATACATTGACATGAATCAGCCATGGATTTACATGTGTTCCCCATCCCGATCCCCCCCTTCCCGCCTCCCTCTCCATCCCATCCCTCTGGGTCTTCCCAGTGCACCAGCCCCAAGCACTTGTCTCATGCATCCAACCTGGGCTGGTGGTCTGTTTCACCCTTGATAGTATACTTGTTTCAATAAGCACAGATGTAAACAGTAGTAGACAAATGAACTCATTTTTCACTGCCTCTAGAAATTCATTTAAAAGTCTCTGGAGTGACTGATACGGTTCACTACACTTAAAATCGTAATGTTAGTCATACATGTCTCAGAGGGTGAATATAATTTAGAAAATGTTGACATGGAATTTGCATATAGACAGTGTTTGGATACTAACTACATTTAATTCATTCACTTTACTTATGGCAAGATTATGATTATTCTTGCCCATATTGAACACAAAGTACCAACCAGTCTCTTTTTCTTATTTTGCATTACTACAAATGTTGGAGAAATATTTTTCAATATACTTATCCAAGCATCATATTAAAAGTAAAACAAAAATGTATGATAAAATTTAATGGTTTTATCTTGATGTAAAAATTTCTAATACATGACCACTGTAAACTTTGAGAACACTGATGCCCTTATCAAATGTTAAGGAAAGTACCAGGAAGAGGTTCACAGTAATGACCTGAGAGGAAAACAACTACATTAAACAGGAAGGCCTCATCGTGGCATTTCTTTCCTCTACAAAACTGTATAACTCATTCATTTTCACTCAAGCAATGAGTAAGTTATTCATGAAAAGGGACTTAAAACTCACTTCAAGCAAAATATCTGGCAAATAAATTATAGGAAAACTACAGCTAGATCACAAGAATGATTAGATTAGCTGTGCAGTTAGTTATGAATTCCAAAGGTGAGAAATATATGCAAAGTAACCACCTCTTGATGTTATTAATTTTATTCCAAATCAATGGGGGTTGGGGTTCACAGTCCCAACAGAATATCTCTTGGGTTGTGAAAATGTATAAGATTTACACTTTCTCAAGTATTTCCTTTCTGGAGCAGTATCAGAGATCACAAGCATCAAAAGTCAGCCTGCTGGGAGAGCATTACAGAATCTTTGCAGCCTATCCACTGGATATGTTATTTATATAGAAAAAAAATTCGGCTTTCTATTTGAGAATACTGTCACTTCTCCAATGTTCTTCTGATTTCTTTTCCCACCACTTAACTTGGTCACCTTCAAATAAATCTAATAGAACAAGTTGTAACTCCTCCTGGGACAATGAGTTTATAATATACACGCATAACCATCCACAAGAAGTGTATGATGCCTGCTATTTAGGAACAAGCCAATGATGATAATAAAATCATTAATTCTGTCAATATAAATGGTAATAGAAAAGGAAAATTGGATCCATGCCTGGTATCACATTTTCTCCGATAGGAAATTAAAGAAGAGAAATTGAACTTGACAAATCGTAACATTTATAGACCAACATCAAAATTGTAGTCTAGAGAACACAATAAATGGCAGAATGCTTCTTAATTAAACTGTGCTTTTGTTAGGTCAGGATGAATACCTTCTGCCTGGCCAACAAAGTGATCCACAGTCTCCCAGAGGGATTCTTTAAAAATATAGTACAAAATAAAGGCCATAACGTTAGCAAAAATCAAGCTGACAAGCCTGCACTAATTATCTTTGGTATTACAACACTGCTAATGAAGCTGCAGTCTGAAAGATAATAGAGGTGAACTCATTAGCAGTGCCTTGAACTAATGTTTGTAAAGGGAGTATTTATTGTCTACTAGTTCTTACATAACCCAATATTTCACAGCAGCATATTAAACAGGAACTAACTTGATTTGTGAGCATTTTTTTAACCTCTTGGTATAAATGACTTCATTTAGAGGGGAAGCAATTTTAAATAAATTGGAAAGTATATGATTTTAACAGAAAAGATCAGGAAACTAATGAAAGGACTATGCTTAAAATTTTTCACTTTTGAGAAAAAACTTGAAAGTACCTCTAAAGTGAGCCTTGGAATCTTCCCATTAAATTTTACCTACATAAGTTTTTAAAAAGTTTATAATAGATTTAAGAATATATTTTAGCTTTTTCTATATTTTCATTACACCTAGTGGAAATTTAATCTTGTTTTAATAACACTAATAGAAATAACTCCTACTGTTTACAAAACAAAAAGCTTATGATTTTTGTGTTTGGAGACTACCAATAGGCTATTCAGTATGAGTAGGTTTTGGTTGGTTATTTTTAGTTTGCTTGTTTATTTAAGTGTAGGGGGCATAACTAAATTACTTAGGGATACAGTCTTTTCTATTTTTATTTGGTAACCCATCTATTTCAGTTCCTTCTTCCTTCACTTTGCCTATGTAGCTACAGTGTGTAAGATAAAAGAACTTGTATAAAGGTCAACAAGAAAGCTTCATCACCCCTGAAGAGACACCATTTGCAATGACTATGTAATGACACTCTTAATAATTTACTTCACAAATAGTTAATGTGTAATGTTCTTTATTTTCCTGTAGTACATTCCTTAAGGTTTGTATTATAGTAATTTCTGTAGAAATTTTATTCAGTCAATTTTCATTTTATTGAACTAGTTTTAACTATGTGATTAAATGAAGCTATGAATATTCTCTATCTGAAACTGGATTTCAATGCCTATTTTTTTACAGTACATTTCTGTAAGAAACATTTAAAGGCTTTACTGTCGTAACATGTTTTGGAAAGGAAAAACACATTTGTAATCATTATCCTAAGCATAGTATTTCTTCAATTTCTATATATTTCTTACAAAGAAAATTAAAAAACAAATAATATGATTCATACTACATGGGTATTTAAGAAAATTAGCTATAATAGTAATAAGTAGTATCCATTCTCAAAACTGTCATCAAGTTATATCATTTAACCTATGCCCATTTCAAATATGTCAATCTCCACTTAGCCATTTATTATCTAAGACAAATGCTAACGTGCATTTACATCAGTAAACAAAACAACATGATTGCATAGCCTGATATAAAATTTATGTAAAAAAGCAGAAGTTTAATCACACATTTCAGAGCACGGTATGTTTATAACATGGTGGTAGTTTCATCACCAAATCATGACTCACTCTTGCAGTCCCATGGCCTACAGCCTGCCAGGTACCTCTGACCACGGGTTTTCTATCCAAAAATACTGGAGTGAATTGCCACTTCCTTCTCCAGAGGATTTCCCCAGTCATGGCATGAAACTTGTGTCTCCTGCGGCTGAGCCAGCAGGGAAGCCCTGAGTACTGAATTCTTGTGCATGCTTTATCTATGTACATGTATACGAACTTAAGAATTTTATAGGTTGGTAGTTATAAAATTAAGATTACAGAGTAGAATTAGTGTATCTGAAGAACTGATATGGGACCTGTGCCCTTGGGAGGGAATTGTGAAAGAAGAAATGTTCCCTCACCCTGTGACCCCCTTCACTCAAGGGGGTACAATCTGGGACGAAAGGGGGGCTTCAGAGATTTGTAGGAGAGCACCACAGCTGGTGTGTGGAAGGCAGAAGAAAGACAGACCAGCACAGAGGTCCTGGGAACCTCCCAGAACTCCCTAGTCCAGGGCACGCATCTGCTGGTGCATGTGGGGGCTGGGTGCTGAAACCAGGGATTCAGCAGATGGGCCTGTGGAGAGGGCTGCTGCTGGCTGAGTGGAGAAAGCGTGGAGGAGCTGGAGAGTGATCCAAAGTGCAAACAGGAATATGAGCAAGGAGGAGCCTGAGTCCACCACCAAAGCCTCATTGCTACAGAGGGATGCTTCCACATGAACCCAGCCTTTCAGGACCACAGTAGACAACGGTTTCTCCTAAATTCATAGAGTCAAAGAAATATAAGTAAAATAAAGAAACAGAGGATTCCAAGCATGGCAGTATGTGAACCAAGAACTTCCAGATGTTCAAGCTGGTTTTAGAAAAGGCAGAGGAACCAGAGATCAAATTGCCAACATCCACTGGATCATCGAAAAAGCAAGAGAGTTCCAGAAAAACATCTATTTCTGCTTTATTGACTAGGCCAAAGCCTTTGTGTGAACCACAACAAACTCTGGAAAATTCTTAAAGAGATGGGTGTGAGGCTGTCACGGCTAACACCATGACAGGCAGCCTAGATTAGGAGTAGGCCTGGTTTCCCGGGGTAACATAATTATCAGGCCTCCTGGAGCTAGCCAATCAACATATGCCTAGCAAGAAAACAGGGAACCTATCAGGGGAAAGCTGAAAGCCCCACGTTGGGCTAACAAAAATTACCTTGCAACTGTGTAACCAATCCGCTTGCGCCAACTACCTGCTTTGTAACCAATCCGTTTGCGCCAACCACCTGCTGCTTTTTTTGACCTAATAAATACTCGAGAGAACTGGGGCTCGGGGCCTTTTCGTCCTCACACACTTGGTGAGGGCGGGAGACCCTGGCTTGAGTCAGTAATAAATTCCCCTGTTGCAAGTTGCATTGTTTCGAGGAGTCTTCTTTCCCGACCAGGGACTCGGACTACGGGCAGAACATCTGGGGGCTCGTCCGGGATCCCTTGACCGGGGAAGAATGCTCTTTGGAACAAAGGGGAAAAAGGACAGGTAATAGCACCGGTGCTCAGGCAGGTCTGGAAAAGCCCAGTGTAAATCCGAGGCCCTGCTATGAAGCAGGAAGGTATCTGGCACAGGAAGCCCAGTGTAAACCCGTGGCCCTGCTAAAAGGCAGGAAAGTCTCTGGCGTGAGGGAAAGCTTTCCATGAGGGAACGGATTGGCCATTCTGGCTGGCGTGAGGCCGAGGACAGCGAGCTTGCTGGAAGGTAGCCAGCTCTGCGGGAAGGAGACCTCCACTCCTAAGCCCAGATCTGGGGAACAGTGGACGCCATTCAGTAAGGTGACCCTTGTTCCAGAGGATAGGGAAACTCAGGGGGTCCCGCCCCCCAGTTCTATGTTGTCAGCCGATGTGTGTCTGTCTATGTGTTACGCCCTTTTGCGTCTGTATAACTGCCGGCATTGTCTCCTGTCTCGTTGTTCTTTGGTGTGTCGTTGTCTACTTCCTCCTATAAAGCCTTGGAGCCTCATTTCTGTTTCTGAGAGTTTCAGTGAACAGGCAGACAGTTGTCGGGGCAACTGACGAGTCCCGGCCAGGGCTACTGCCTGGCGGATTCTGAAGGCCTCCCAACAAGTCAGCCCCAGTAACGGGAGCCCGAGAGGGTGAAACTTTTCTTTTTTCTCGTATTCTAAATCGAGAATCTGGCCAAATAAAAACCCGTCTGTATGGGCACAGGACAGGCACTTAAGAGCTGATAGGGCGCCTGCCACTGGAAGACTCCCGTGAAAGGATAAGGGGGTCACGGAACGGGCTAGAAACCCTCAGGGTGCCAGCCCCCAACAAGAAAACTTCCGTGCAACAACTAAGGCACTCAAATAGTTCCACAAAGCATACCACAAGCCCAACCTCCTGGCCGCCACCACTCCCGATAGGATTTATTGGTGGTAATTCTGGGTGACCTTCTTCAGACTCTCGCTGACTCTCGCTATGGGGCAAAGAGAATCTACCCCATTCTCTCTCATGACTGATCATTTCTCGGATGTCAGGGCTAGAGCATATGATCTGTTGCTACTGGTTACAAAGAGTAAATTAATAACCGTTTGCTCTGCAGAGTGGCCCGCCTTCCAAGTTAGATGGCCTCCAGAGGAAACTTTTCAACCTTCTATTATTCGGGCGGTGAAAGAGAAAGTTATGGCTCCTGATCCCTGGGGCCACCCGGGCCAAGTCCCATATGTTATGGTCTGGCAAGATCCAGTAGAAGATCCGCCCAAATGGTTAAAACCTTTTGTTCACAAACTCCCTGATTCTCCTAATGTACAGGCCCTGGTTATGGAAACTCCCACTCCCCCAGAGAAAGCCAAAAAGAATAAGGACCCAAAACCGGTCTTGCAGGAATCCTCGTACCGGAACCTGATTGACTTAGAGACGGAAATTAGGCCCCCGCCATATGCCCCTCTTCCGTTGCAGGTTCCCCAGGGGGGAAGAGCACCCCCCCCCCTGCCAATGAATCAGAAGGGACAAGGGAACCCTGACCCCGGAGAAGGAATAGAAGAAATAGGGGTGAGCAAGATCATGGGGACCCAGAGTTACCTTCATCTACTGTACAGGCACTCCCCGTCCGAGTGGGACCAGCTAACCCAGACGGAGAGCGAACCTATCAGTACTGGCCCTTTTCCACGAGTGATCTGTATAATTAGAAAACCCAAAATCCTCCGTTTTTGGAGAAACCCCAAGGTCTCACTGACCTCTTAGATTCCATTTTGTTCACTCATAACCCCACCTGGGATGACTGCCAGCAGCTGCTGCAGGTGCTCTTCACCATGGAAGAACGGGAGCGAATCCTGGCAGAGGCGCGGAAACGGGTCCCGGGGGTCAACGGGAGACCATCCGCCCAGCCAGATCTCGTGGACGAGGGGTTTCCTCTGTTGTAGCCTAACTGGGATTTTGAGCAAGTGGAAGGTAAGCAATGTCTCCGAGTGTACTGCCAGACTCTAATGGCTGGCCTGCGGGCTGCAGCTAGGAAGCCGACAAATCTGGCAAAGGTAAATTTAGTAAGGCAAGAGCCCACTGAGAGCCCGTCAGCCTTCCTAGAGAGGCTAATGGAAGCCTTTAGGCAATATACACCTATGGACCCCCCGGCTGAGGAATCACATGCTGCAGTTCTACTAGTGTTTGTGAATCAGGCAGACCCAGATATTAAGAGGAAATTACAAAAGATAGAGGGGTTAAGAGAACAGACAATACAAGACTTACTGAAAGCAGCTGAAAAGGTATTTAATAATAGGGAGGCCCCAGAAGAAAGGGAGGAACGACTTCGTCGAGAGGAAAAACAACTAGCTGAGAAGATCAGGAAAGAAGATAGGGAACATAGGGCAAAGGAAAACCGGAAGAACCAGAGAGAGCTAGCCAAGATTCTTTTTGCGGGGATGAAGGCCGGAACAGAATTGAGGGAGCCTCGAAGCCCCCAGATGGGAAAAAAAGAGAGAACAAAAAGGCAGGCCCTAAAGAAAGATCAGTGTGCTTACTGCAAAGAACGGGGGCACTGGAAAAATGAGTGCCCTAAGAGGGACCCAAAAAGAGGAACAACCCAGAGAGAGAAAATTTCCCCTAGAACTCGAGTTCTATATGCAGGGGAAGACAGGGACTAGGGGAGTCAAGACTCGGCACCCCTCCCCAAGTCCTGGGTAACCATACATGTGGAGGGGAAACCCGTTGGCTTCATGGTGGACACTGGCGCCCAACGCTCTGTTTTAAATCAAAAACTGGACCAATGTCTTAAAAAAACCAGCTTGGTGCAGGGAGCCACGGGGACAAAAAGATATTGTTGGACCACAGAATGGAAAGTAAATCTGGAGACCCATCAGGTGTCCCATTCGTTTTTGGTGATACCAGAATGCCCAGCCCCTCTACTTGGACGGGACTTGTTGACTAAAGTTAATGCTCAGATCCATTTTGACCCTGGGGGAATGTCAGTCACGGATGGACTTGGACAGCCGATACATGTCTTGTCTCTAGCTTTAAGAGATAAATACAGACTTTTTGTGCCTAAGCCCTCAGAGGTTATAGCACCAGATATACAACCGTGGGTCCACAAATACCCATTGGCATGGGCAGAAACAGCAGGAATGGGACTGGCTAAACAGAGACATCCGGTCGTCATCGAACTAAAAGCCGAGGCGACTCCTGTGAGGGTGAGGCAATACCCTATGAGCCAGGAGGCTCGGCGGGGAATCACTCTCCACATTTGACGGCTCATGGATGCCAAAATTCTCAAGCGGTGCCAATCCCCTTAGAATACCCCCTTACTACTGGTGAAGAAGCTGGGGAGTACAGATTACAGACCTGTCCAGGACCTACGAGAAGTCAACAAGCGGGTGAGTGACATACACCCTACTGTCCCCAACCCGTATACCCTCCTGAGCAGTCTGCTGCCTGAGTACACTTGGTACACTGTGTTGGACTTGAAAGATGCTTTTTTCAGCCCACCCCTGGCAGCCCAGAGCCAGGAGATATTTGCCTTTGAGTGGACTGAGGGGGAAGGCCAACCGGCAGTACAACTAACTTGGACCCGCCTCCCACAAGGGTTCAAAAGCTCCCCTACCTTGTTTAATGAGGCTTTGAGTGAGGACCTCTACGAATATCAGACTCGCCACCCAGAGGTCATCCTGCTGCAATATGTGGATGACCTTATGTTGGCTGGAACCACAGAAGAGGCATGCAGCCGTGCCACCGGTGACCTCTTACAGGCTCTAGGCACCTTGGGATATCGTGCTAGCGCAAAGAAGGTGCAAATATCCTGGCAAGAGGTCACCTATTTGGGGTATAAGATCAGGCAGGGGCAAAGGTGGCTAACTCAGGCCATGAAAGAAACAATATTGCAGATACCAGAGCCCAAGACCCCCGCCAGGTGAGAGAGTTTTTGGGGACTGTTAGATATTGTAGACTGTGGATCATGGGGTTTGCTGAGAAGGCCCGGCCCTTGTATGAGGGAAGTAAAGAGACCCCAAACTGGACTTAGACTGAGCCAATGAAACAGGCTTTCCAGACATTCAGACGGGCCCTACTAGAAGCCCCAGCCCTTGCCCTGCCTGACCCAAATAAGCCATTCCAGCTGTTTGTAGATGAAAAGCAAGGAATAGAAAAGGGGGTCTTGACACAACAATGGGGACCATGGAAGCGGCCGGTAGCATACCTTTCAAAGCGATTACACCCAGTGGCCTCTGGGTGGCCCCCTTGCCTCCACATCATTGCAGCCACTGCCCTCCTCGTCTGCGACGCCGACAAGTTGGCATATGGACAACAACTCTGGGTTTACACCCCCCACGCCATCGAAGGGGTTTTAAACCAGCTGCCGGGTAAGTGGACCTCCAATGCCCATTTGACACATTACCAGACCCTGCTGCTTGATGCCACACGGGTGCGTTTTCAGACCCCTTGCTTCCTGAATCCAGCCACGCTTCTACCTAACCCAGAGAAGGACCGCCCTCTCCATGATTGCAGTGAGATACTGGCTGAGGCCCGGGCAGCATGAAAAGACTTAACTGATGTACCGCTAAACAACAGCGAGCTAGTATGGTTCACCGATAGGAGTAGCTATGTAAAAGATGGGCAAAGGAAGGCGGGAGCCACCATAGTTGATGATTCAGGGCAGACGATATGGGCTGAGACACTTCCCCCAAACACGTCTGTGCAAAAAGCAGAGTTGATTGCCCTAATACAGGCTCTGGAACAAGCAAAAGGGAAGAGAGTCACCATTTTTACAGACAGCCAATATGCTTTTAGCACTGTCCATATTCAAGGTCCTATACACCAAGAAAGGGGCTTTAGAACAGCGGAGGGAAAAGAAGTCAAGAATTTGCCCGAGATCCGCAGGCTCCTGAAAGCTGTTCAACTGCCCCGGGCAGTAGCACTTGTACATGTCCCCGGTCACCAGAAAGGAGAAGACCCTAGGGCACGGGGCAATGGGGCTGCTGATGCGACCGCTCGAGAAGCGGCCAGCCGGGACTACGCCGCCCCCATATTAGCCATGGGACTTCCACCTCCTGGTATGGGGACTCTGCCGCCAGTCCCCGACTATTCCCTCCCTGACCTCGTTTGGATCAACGAGGATACCACCCTCCAGAAGGATGACAAAGATGGATGGTACCGAGATCAAAACAACAACCTGATATTGCCTGCCATCCTGGGTCGTCACCTATGTGAACACCTGCACACAACTACACACTTGGGGGAGAAAAAGACCTTGACACTTCTCCAGACGGCCTGCCTGAGGTTCCCTCGACAAAATGCAACTGTACTAGAGATAATCCAGGCTTGCAAAGCGTGCCAGCTGATGAGGACAGGGAAAAGGCAGCACACTGGAATGAGGTACCGAGGGGAAGAGCAAGGGCAACACTGGGAGATAGATTTCACTGAGGTAAGACCAGGCAAGTACGGGTATCGCTATCTGTTGGTTCTGGTAGATACCTTCTCGGGGTGGGTAGAAGCCTTCCCCACTAAGGGAGAGACAGCAACAGTGGTTGCTAAAAAGATCTTAGAGGAGATAGTGCCTAGGTACGGGCTGCCAATGACTATGGGCTCTGATAACGGACCTGCCTTTGTGAGCCAGATTGTACAAGGGCTGGCCCAAGCTCTGGGGACAAAATGGAAGTTACATTGTGAATATAATCCCCAGAGCTCAGGACAGGTTGAAAGAATGAATCGGACCCTAAAAAAAACTTTGACAAAGTTGGCAATAGAGACTGGCGGGGACTGGGTGACCCTCCTTCCCTTCGCGCTCTTTCGAGCGCATAACACCCCTTATAAGCTGAATCTTACCCCTTTTGAGATTCTTTATGGAAGACCCCCTCCTGTGTGTCCTATATTCGAGGGAAAATGCCTACCACCCCCTACCTTGGGACAATTCCAATAAACACTGATGGCATTAAGTAAGGTACATAGCCATGTTTGGAAATTAATTCGAGAGATACACGAGAGAACAAGCAAGGGAACCATCCCCTCACATAATATTGGCCCGGGTGATTGGGTTTGGGTAAAACGACACCAATCTAAAACATTAGAACCTAGATGGAAAGGCCCTTATGTTGTTCTCCTTACCACTCCTACTGCTGTTAAGGTCGACGGGATCGGGCCCTGGGTTCACTGCAATCACGTGCGGCAAGCCACCCCGGAAGAACAGGAGAAGGCACAAGCAGAATGGGAGGCAAGACCTCACCCGTCAAATCCTTTGAAACTGAAACTCGTACTACGGGAGCCCTCTTAACTCTCCTGCTGATAACAGTTTTCATCGGCCCAGGAGCAACTAGCCACAACGCCCATCAGCCAGCTAACCTGACTTGGGTGATCTACAATCCTGAGACGGGAAAAGTGCTTAATTCGAGCTCCAATGTGGCCCCCAAAGGGACATGGTGGCCAGTACTGACCTTTGATTTGTGCGTGCTGGCGGCTGACGGTAATGGGTTTGGTCCCCACCAACTGACCAAGTTCTTGCCCACGGCTCTTTCGGTCTGTTCACCCGTAACTGTGAGCGAAAAGGCCCACAGTACTATGAACAGATGCCTGCCTATGTCTGCCTGGGGGGAAGAAGGGATCAGAACCAAATTGAAAAATGTGGGGGGAGTTGACTCTTTTTATTGCGCCGCTTGGGGTTGCGAAACCACAGGAACAGTCCATTTCGCACCTCCAAGAATCCTTGAGCTCCTTGGCTGAAGTAGTGTTACAGAATAGGAGAGGTTTAGATTTGTTGTTTCTGCAACAAGGAAGATTATGTGCAGCACTGGGAGAAAAATGCTGTTTCTATATCGACCATTCAGGGGTAGTACAAAAATCTCTCCAGAAAGTAAGAGAGGGACTAGCCCAGCAGAAGAGAGAACGAGAAGCCCAACAAGGCTGGTTTGAATCTTGGTTTCAGTGCTCCCCCTGGTTGACCACTTTGATTTCCACCCTCCTGAGTCTACTCATAATATTAATATTGTTACTGACCTTTGGTCCATGCATTTTAAATCGTCTGGTCTCATTTATTAGGGAGCACCTAAATACCACCCAAATTATGATATTGAGACAACAGTATCAGTCAATTTCACAGGGTGAAGAGAAAGATTCCTCTACAAAAGTACAAAGACAGGGGGGAAATGTGAGGCTGTCACGGCTAACGCCATGACAGGCAGCCTAGATTAGGAGTAGGCCTGGTTTCCCGGAGTAACATAATTATCAGGCCTCCTGGAGCTAGCCAATCAACATATGCCTAGCAAGAAAAAAGGGAACCTATCAGAGGAAAGCTGAAAGCCCCACTTGTTGGGCCAACAAAAATTACCTTGCAACTGTGTAACCAATCCGCTTGCGCCAACTACCCGCTGTGTAACCAATCCGCTTGCACCAACTACCTGCTGCTTTTTTTGACCTAATAAATACCGGAGAGAACTGGGGCTCGAAAGAACTGGAGCTCGGGGCCTTTTCGTCCTCACACACTTGGTGAGGGTGGGAGGCCCTGGCTCGAGTCAGTAATAAATTCCCCTATTGCAAGTTACATTGTTTCGAGGAGTCTTCTTTCCCGAGACCGGGGACTCGGGCAGAACAGGGAAAACTAGACCACCTGACCTGCTTGAGAAATCTGTATGCAGGTCAGGAAGCAACAGTTAGAACTGGACATGGAACAACAGACTGGTTCCAGATACAGAAAGGAGTACGTCAACGCTGTATACTGTCACCCTGCTTATTTAACTTATATGCAGAGTACATCATGAGAAACGCTAGGCTGGATGAAGCACAAGCTGGAATCAAGATTGCCGGGAGAAATATTAATAACCTCAGATATGCAGATGACACCACTCTTAAGGCAGAAAATGAAGAAGAATTAAAGAGCCTCTTGATGAAAGTGAAAGAGGAGACTGAAAAAGTTGGCTTAAAGCTCAACATTCAGAAAACTAAGATCATGGCATCTGGTCCCATCACTTCATGACAAATAGATGGTGAAACAATGGAAACACTTCATTTTCTTGGGCTCTAAAATCACTGCAGATGGTGACTGCAGCCATGAAATTAAAAGATACTTGCTCCTTGGGAGAAAGCTTATGACCAAGCTAGACAGCATATTAAAAAGCAGAGACATTACTTTGCCAACAAATATCCATTTAGTCAAGGCTATGGATTTTCCAGTGGTCATGTATGGATGTGAGAGTTGGACTATAAAGAAAGCTGAGTGTCAAAGAATTGATGCTCTTCAACTGTGGTGTTAGAGACGACTCTTGAGAGTCCCTTGGACTGCAAGGAGTTCCACCCAGTCTAGCCTAAAGGAAATCAGTCCTGAATATTCATTGGAAAGACTGATGCTAAAGCTGAAACTCCAATACTTTGGCCACCTGATGTGAAGAACTGACTGATTTGAAAACACCCTGACACTGGGAAAGACTGAAGGAGGGAGGAGAAGGGGACGACAGAGGATGAGATGGCTGGATAGTATCACTGACTCAACAGACATGAGTTTGAGTAAACTCCGGAAGTTGATGATGAACAGGGAAGCCTGGCGTGCTGCAGTCCATGGGGTCGCAAAGAGTCAGACACGACTGAGCAAGTGAACTGAACTGAAGCACGGTGAACCCAAATAGGCATACACCAAGACACATTATAATTAAAATGGCGAAAACTTAAATGGTTAAAGAGAGGATGTTGAAGGCAACAAGAGAAAAAACAGATTTAATTACAAGGGTACCCTCATAAGGCTACCAGCTGATTTCTCTACAAAAACTTGCAGGTCAGAGGGGCATGGCAAGATGTACTCAAAGTCCTAAAAGGGAAAAACCTGCGACCTAGGATACTTTACCCAGAAATATTATGATGTAGCAAATAAGGAGCAATTAAGGACTTCTCAGATAAGCAAAAACTGAAAGAATACAGCAATACTAAACTTATCCTAAAATAAATACTGAAAGGTCTTCTCTAGATAGAAAAGAAGCAAGGATCTACAGGAAAGAGAAAACCACAAATGGCGGTCACAAATAAACCAATGGATAGATTTTTTTATTTTTTTCATTTTGTGAAAAATGGTGGGAACTACAATGAACAGTGAAAAGATAAACATGAAGATGTAAAAGAGAACATCAAAATCATAAAATGCAGGGAAAGTAAAAAAAAAATGTCAATTGTTTTTAGAATGTTTCTGAGCCTATATGACTTAAAGCAAGTAGATATAGTAATGGATTAAAATACTTGAAAAACAGGGTAACCACAAATTCACAAAAGATTCACAAAAAGCAAAAAGAGAGAACACAAACATAGTAAAAAAGAAAACCATCAAACCACAACAGGAAAAACAAAAAGAAAAAGAATAGAATAAGAAAGAAATACAAAATCAACTGGAAAACCATGATTAAAATGCCAATTAACACGTATCTATCAATACTTACTTTAAATGTCAATGGACTATATGCTCCAATCAAAAGACACAGAATCGCAGATTGGGTAATGAAACAAGAGCCTACAATATGCTGTCCACAAGAGACCCACTTTAGGGTGAAAGATATACACAGATTGCAAGTGAGCGGATGGAAAGCAATATTTCATATAGATGGAAATGACAAGCAAGAAAGGGTAGCAATATTCATATCAGACAAAACACATTTTAAAACAAAGGCCATAAAGATAATGAGGGACATTTTAAAATGATGAAAGGATCAAAACAAGAAGAGGGAATTACACTCTAACATTTATACACCCAATATAGGAACACCTAAACAGATAAAACAAATACTAACAGACATAAAGGGAGAAACTGATGAATACACAATGATAGTAGGAGATTTTAACACTCTACTCACATCAAAGGTCAGATCTTTCAGACAGAAAATCAGTAAGTAAAGCAAAAGAGATTCTAAACAATACAACAGAATGCTTAGACCTAATGGTTATTTTCAGGACACTGTATCCAAAAAAAAAAAAAACAAAAAAAAAAACTCCCACCAGAATACACATTCTTTTCAAGTGCACACAAAACATTCTTCAGGATTAACTAAACAGCTGTACATAAAACAAGCCTCAACAAATTTAAGAAAGTGGAAAATATTTCAAGCATCTTTTCTGACCATAACAGCATGAAACACAGAATAAAGCACAAAAAGGGAAACAACAACAAAAAATGATCACATATACTAAACATGCTATTTTTAAAAAAATGGAAATAAAATGAAAGAGGAAATTTAAAAATATCTTGAGACAAATGACAATGGAAACACAATCAAAAAAAGTCTGAAATGGAGCAAAAGCCGTTCATAGCGATATAGGCCTTCCACACACACAAAAAAGTTCAAATAAACAATGTAACCTACCATCTAAAAGAATTAGAAAAAGAACAAACGAAACTTAAAGTCAGCAGAAGGAAGGAAGGAAGTAAAATGATAAAAAATGAAGAGGTTTAAAAGAGGTTTAAAAAACAATAGAAAAAAGAAATAAAAATAGAAATAAAATAAATAAAGAAAGTAAAATAAAATGAAAGTAAAATAAAATAAAAAAAGAAATAAAACCAAGAACTGGCTCTTTGAAGGTGTAAACAAAATTGATAAACTTCTGGGCAGGCTCAGTAAGAAGAAAAGAGAAAGGATCCACATAAAATAAGAAATGAAAGATGATAGAAATAACAACTGACATTGCAGAAACACACATAAAAAAAGAGAATATATGAACAATTATTTGCCAAAAAACTGGACAACCTAGAAAAAATGGGTAAGTTTCCAGAAACTCAGTGCACCAAAATGGAATCAAGGAGAAACAGATAATTTGAACTGAACAATCATTAGAAGTGAAATAGAATCTGTAAAAAAAAACAAAACAAAACAACTTTCTGCAAACAAAATCTCTGGACCAGATGGCTTCACTGGGGAATTCTACCAAACATATAAAAAACTTATAATCAATCCTTCTAAAATACTTCCAAAATTTAAAGAAAAGGAAACACTACCAAAGTCATTTTATGATGTCACCATCAACCTGATACCAAAATCAGACAAAGACACTACTAAAAAAGAAAATTACAGGCCAATATTTTTGAGTAATACAGATGCAAAAATTTTCAACAAAATATTAGCAAAGCAAATTCAACAACGCATAAAAAAGATTATATACCATGATCAAGTTGGGTTTATTCCAGGGTTCAACATACACAAATCTGTCATTGTGATACACCACATCAACAAAGGAAAAGAACCACATGATCATCCCAACGGATGCAGAAAAAGCGTATGATAAAATTAAACATCCATGATAGAAATTCTTATCAAACTGGGTATCTAAGTAAAACATCTCAACATAAAAAGGCTATTTATGACAAACCCACAGTAAACATTATACTCAACAATAAAAAGCTGAAAGCCTTCCCACTAAAACTGAAATAAGACAAGGATGTCCACTCTCACCATTGCTATTCAACATAGTATTGGAAATCTAAGCCACAGCAAATAGACAAGAAAAGGAAATAAAATATATTCAAACTGGACAAGAAGAAATGAAATTGTCAATGTAGATATCAAGATACATATCTAAAAAACCCTAAGGATACGAGATTTAACATGCAGAAATTTATTGCACTTCTTCACATTAACAATGAAGTATCAGAAAAGGAAAGCCAAAAAAAAAAAAAAATCCCTTTTAAAATTACAAGAAGAAAAATAAAATACTTAGAAAAAAACCTGACCTAGGAGGTGAAAGACTTAATCACTGAGAAGTGTACAACACTAATAAAGAAAACTGAAGATAAATTAAAGAAATGGAAAGATATCCCATGCTCTTGGAGGGGAAGAATGAATATTCTTAAATGACCATTCTACCCAGAGCAATCTACAGATTTGATGTGATCCCTATCAAATTAGTAATGACATTTTTCACAGAACTAGAATAAATAATCCTAAAATTCACATATAACCATAAAAGATGCAGAACTGCCAAAGCAATCCTTAGTAAAAACAACAAAGCTGGAGGCATAATTTTCCCAAACATCAGAAAACACTACAAAGTAATCAAAACAGCATGGTGTTGGCACAAAAACAGACATACAGATCAGTGGAACATAACAGAGAGCCCAGAGACAAACCCATACACCTAGAGTCAATTAATCTTTGACAAAGGAGAGAAGAATATACAAAGGAGAAAAGGCAGTCTCTTCAGTAAGTAGTGTTGGGAAAGATGGAAAGTCAATTAATTAGAACATACCCTCCCACAATACACAAAAATAAATTCCAAATGACTTAAATACTTAACTATAAGACAGTACTTCATAAAACTCCCAGAAGAGAACATAGGAGAAACACTGTCTGACATAAATCATATCAATATTTTCTTAGGTCAATCTCCCAAGGCAACAGAAATAAAAGCAAAAATAAACAAATGGGATCTAATCAAACTTTAAGGTTTTCACACAGCAAAGAAAATTATAAACAAAATGAAAAGATAACCTATGGAAAAAATATTTGTAAACAATGAGACCAACAAGGTCTCAATTTCCAAAATACACAAACAGTTCATACAATTAATTCAACAACAGCAACAATAAAACAACTCAACTGAAAAATAAGCAAAAGAGCTAAACAGACCTTTCTTCAAAGAAGACACAACAGATGGCCAATAGGCACATGAAAAGATGCTCAACATCACCAATTACTGGAGAAATGCAAATCAAACTACAGTGAGATATGACCTCCCATCAGTCAGAATGTCCATCATTAACAAGTCTACAAATAATAACTGCCAGAGACAGTGGGCAGAAATGGAAACCCTCCTACTTTCTTGGCGGGAATGTAAACTGGCGCAGCCAGGGTGGAAAACATTATGGAGGTTCCTTAAAAAACTAAAAATAGAATTACCATATGTCTAGCAATCCCTCTCCTAAGCATATATCGAGAAAAAATGAAAACAGTAATTCACAAAGATACATGCAACTCAGTGTTCAGAGCAGCACCACTTACAACAGCCAAGACATGGAAGCAACCTAAGTACCCATCCACTGATGACTGAATTAAGAGGATGTGGTACACATATACAGTGGATAGGAAAGAATGAAATAATGCCATTTGCAGGAACATGGGTAGCACTAGATATTATCATGCTAAATGAAGTTAGAAAGACAAATCACATACCATATGACATCACTTATATGTGGAATCTAAAATATGACAAATGAACTTACTTATAAAAGAGACTCACAGATGCAGAAAGCAAACTGATGGGTACCCAAGCGGAAAAGAGGGGGAGGAGGGGATAAACCAGGAAGTCAGAATCAGCGAAAACACACTATGATACACAAAACAGATAAACAACAGGGTGCCGCTGAAGAGCACAAGGAACTATACTTAAAATCCTATGATAAATCACAACAGAAAAGATACGATAAAGTGTGTGTGTGTGTGTGTGTGTGTGTGTGTAAAACTGAATCACTCTGCTGTGCAACAGAGACTAACACATAACTGTGAATAAACTATACTTCAGTTTAAAATATATATATATAAAAAAAACATGGCAAGTCTATGGAAGTCAATTCCAAAAGAATTTAAAAATTCATATAAATTTTTAAAATATGGCATGCCTTATGAATGCAAACAACCAGTATATCAATAATATATGAATAAGTTTACTCTTTCAAAAAATAAATTGTCACTCAGCATATTGTACGAGTAAAAGAAAGTTTAAGTAATAGTTTTGGCCAAAATTATAATGATTACTGAACTAGTGATGGTTAATACTGAAATCAGATTGATTATATTCTTTGCAGTCAAAGATGGAGCAGCTCTATACAGTCAGCAAAAAAACAAGACTGGGAGCTGACTGTTGCTCAGATCATGAACTCCTTACTGCCAATTGAAGAAAGTAGGGAAAACCACTAGACCATTCAGGTATGACCTGAATCAAATCCCTTACGATTACACAGGGGAAGTGACAAACAGACTTAAGGGATTAGAGTTGATAGACAGAGTTCCTGAAGAACTATTGGTGGATGTTCATGACGTTGTGCAGGAGGCAGGGATCAAGGCCATCCCCAAGAAAAAGAAATGCAAAGAGGCAAAATGGCTGTCTGAGGAGGACTTAACAAATAGCTGTGAAAAGGAGAGAAGTGAAAAGCAAAGGAGAAAATGAAAGATACACCCATTTGAATGCAGAGTTTCAAAGAATAGCAAGGAGAGATAAGAAAGCCTTCCTCAGTCATCAATGCAAAGAAATAGAGCAAAACAATAGAACGGGAAAGACTAGAGATCTCTTCAAGAAAACGAGAGATATCAAGGAAACATTTCATGCAAAATGGGCTCAATAAAGGACAGAAATGGTATGGACCTAACAGAAGCAGAAGATATTAAGAAGAGGTGGCAAAAATACACAGAAGAATGATACAAAAAGATCATCACAACCCTGATAATCATGATGATGTGATCACTCACCTAGAGCCAGACATCCTAGAATCCAAGTCAAGTGGGCCTTAGGAAGCATCACTACGAACAAAGCTAGTGGAGGTGATGGAATTCCAGTTGAGCTATTGCAAATCCTGAAAGATGATGCTGTGAAAGTGCTGCACTCAATATGCCAGCAAATTTGGAAAACTCAGCAGTGGCCACAGGACTGGAAAAGTTGTTTTCATTCCAATCTCAAAGAAAGGCAATGCCAAAGAATGATGTGAGAGTTGGACTATAAAGAAAGCTGAGTGCCGAAGAATTGATGCTTTTGAACTGTGGTGTTGCAGAAGACTCTTGAGAGTCCCTTAGACATCCAACCAGTCCATCCTAAAGAAATCAGTCCTGAATATTTTTTGGAAGGACTGATGCTGAAGCTTAAACTCCAATACTTTGACCACCTGATGCAAAGAACTGACTCATGTGAAAAGACCCTAACACTGAGAAAGACTGAAGACAGGTGGAGAAGGGGATGACAGAGGATGAGATGATTGGTTGGCATCACTGACTCAATGGACATGAGTTTGAGTAAGCTCCTGAAGTTGGTGACGGACAGGGAAGCCTGGCATGCTGCAGTCCATGGGGTCACAAAGAGTTCGATATGACTGAGCGGCTGAACTGAACTGAAGAAAGCTCATGGTATTTCTTAGGAATAATTCTAGTTGGCCAGGTGGTCACTGCTTATGTTCATTTGTTCGTACATAGGAAACACACCTCATTCTTAAGAGCAGAATAGAAAAATCTAAGAGAAATAAAACAGAAGCAACAGTAGGACTTTGTGAAAGACTTCAGACTTCTCAAAGGCATGTGAAAAGAGAGAAGTCTTTTTTTTTTTTTTTAAATGCTGTCTTGCCCCTATTTTGATAGTTCTGACTAGAAGCCAGCCAGTGCCCCTTCTTCAGTAGATGAATATACCCCATGTTGGTCTTTCACAGGCTGGGCTACATACCTTCCTTAAGCAATTCAGGGTCAGGAACTTAGATAGCTGGGGATAGCCCTGTATGCCAGAGTCCACAAAATTATTCAAATTAGCCACTCCACAGGGATCCTGGGAAACCTGGCTAACTCCACCCCACCTACCATATATAACCCACCACCTACAGTTCCAACTTACTGTTATCCTGTCCTAAAGGGGCAAGCCCCTGTATACCCTGCCTGAGAGCCAACTCTGTATCAGAACTGTAATTAAAAGAGAGTTCTGTCTTTGATCAATCCAAGTATCAATATGCTGTATCTCACCATCAAAAGACTCTTTAAATCTTATGAAACAAGGAGTCTTAGACGCTGCCCATAAGAGGACACCTGTCATTCAAATGCTGCAGAAATGATCCTGCACCCTGATCGTGGTCTTGGAGTGGCCTGGGGTAGTGTGACTTAAGAACAAACACAGTGGTGGACTCAGGGAGGTGGCAACTGGGCCTTCAGCCTACCATGCTACCTGCAGCAAGTTCTCCTGAAGGAAATCTAAGTTGCATATCTCACAAAGTCACCCAAACCCTCCTCTAAGGATAGAGCTTACACTAACGTATGAAATTCCTCTGTGAGTCCTATCGGTACAGGAGTACATGTGTGGTTTCAACTGGCCTCAGACTGGATGGAAAGAATAATAGTACCTGACTAGGGTTTAGTTTCTCCCTCTCTTCTTCCAAGAACAAAAACATACACTTATTCCCAATTACCACCAGCAGACAATCGTCAACCACGAGCATCAGCATGAAACCCAGGCTATATGGTGGCGGAATGGCCACAAACGGCCACAACAGGCACCTGCCTGCCTCTGGACCTCACATTATCTGTACTCAGAGTCTGGGGTTTTTTTTTTGGTCCTCAACATCAGGAAGCAGCCTACAGAATTTAACTTTTAGTGCTTTGGTACTGTAGGTGTTTGTGTTCCCCTATATAAAGTCATAGCATCTGAACATTCTAAGCAATCTCTTCAGCGAAGGTTCACCAAAACCTACTCATTACAGCATTTTTTTTCTTTCGACAAACGCACTTAAGCCAGCTCTGTTTCTCCCTGTACAGATCAAGGAGCCAAACAGGAATGAAATACTTTAAAGACAAGGTTTACAGAGAAATCTGATCTAGCAAGCTCTTCTAATCACTCCTACAAATATTGGCATATTTTGACACTGTAGTTTTAATAAATGCAAGGATCTGCTACAGTTGATTATCTGCTTCACATTTGAAAAGTGTATTGATCACTTGACTTGAATTAACGATGCCAGTTTCTTAATTGGACAATCAGGATCAGGAAGCTGGAAATATTTTCATGAGAAGAGCTTCTCTTTTATTGACTTCCTCATGAGCACTAATGAAATTATCATTTAGGGTAATTTTGCTTCTTCTACTGGTTGAAATATTATGATTATACAATATTGACTTTCCTTGATAATAAAATGAAATTCAATTATTAAAACTCATTTTAATGGCTTGGGATTTGCTTGTGTAATTTACTGCAGACTCTTTACTTAAGAAACTTTTTTTCTAAATACTGAAAATTTTACTTTCTACAGAGGGTGGTCTGAACTACTTTGGGTTTATTTTTAAAGACAAGACAGTTAAACTCTAGATGACACAGAATTCAAAGCTTTGTTGTTGCTGTTCAGTCGCTCAGTCATGTCCAACTCTTTGCAACCCCGGGAACTGCAGCATGCTGGATTTCCTGTCCTTCACTATTTCCCGGAGTTTCCTCAAACTCATGTCCGTTAGGTCGGTGATGCCATTCAACCATCTCATCCTGTGTTGTCCCCTTTTCTTCTTGCCTTCAATCTTTCCCAACATCAGGGTCTTTTCCAATGAGTCAACTATGCATCAGGAGACCAAAGTGCTGGAGCTTTACCTTTAGCATCAGTCCTTCCAATGAATATTCAGGGTTGATGTCCTTTAGGATCGACTGGTTTGATCTCTGTGCTGTCCAAGAGACTCTCAAGAGTCTTCTCCAACACCACAGTTCTAAAGCATCAAATCTTCGATGCTAAGCCTTTTTTATTGTCTAGCACTCACATTCATACATGACTACTGGAAAAACCATAGCTTTGACTATTCAGACTTTTGTAGGCAAAGTAACATTATCTGCTTTTTAATATGCTGTCTAGGTTGGTCACAGCTTTTCTTCCAAGGAGCAAGGGTCTTTTAATTTCACCATCTACAGTGATTTTGGAGCCCAAGAAGATAAAGCCTGTCAGTTTCCACTGTTTCTTCATCTATTTGCCATGAAGTGATGGGACCATGCGCCATGATCTTAGTTTTTTTAAAGTTTTAAGTCAGTTTTTTACTCTCCTCTTCTACCTTCACCAAGAGGCTCTTTTTTGAGTTCCTCATAGTTCTTCTTCACTTTCTGTCATAAAGATGGTGTCATCTGCATATCTGAGGTTATTGATATTTCTCCCAGCAATCCTGATTCCAGCTTGTGCTTCATCCAGCCTAGGATTTCACATGATGTACTCTGCCTAAAAGTTAAATAAGCAGGGCAACAATACACAACTCTTTTTCCAGTTGTGAACCAGTCTATTGTTCCATGTCCAGTTCTAACTGTCGCTTCTTGACCTGCATACAGGTTTTGCAGGAGGCAGGTAAGGTGGTCTGGTATTTTCATCTCTTCATAAATTTTCCACTGTTTGTTGTGATCCACACAGTCAAAGGCTTTAGCATAGTCAATGAAGCAGAAGTAAATGTCTTTCTGGAATTCTCACGCTTTTCCGATGATCCAATGGATGTTGGCAATTTAATCTCTGGTTCCTCTGCCTTTTCTAAATTCAGTTTGTACATCTGGAATTTATCAAGTCACATACTGTTGAAGCCTAGCTTGAAGGATTTTTAACATTACCTTACTAGCATGTGAAATGAGTGCAATTGTGCAGTAGTTTGAACATACTTTGGCACTGTCCTTCTAAACTGACCTTTTCCAGTCATGTGGCCAAAGTTTTAGCCTTTCTCTAAAAAAGTAACTACTAAATTTTCTAAAAATTGTGCCTGGTTAACTCCAAGATCTTGACGACTTGGGGAAAAAAAGATATATTCAAGTATACAAGACAGTGAGCTTTTCAGAATTTCAATTTTTGTCTTCTGTTTCTCTTTTGTATTTTGAAATATGTAACACTCCTGACTGCATAGATAGTTTCAGAAGCATTCATGTCATTTGATATGCCAATGTGAGATAAATGTCATGTCCCAAATCTTATAAATAAAGATATTGTATCTCAGGTAATTTGGATCTGCTTTAAGTCAAAGAGGTAGTTGATGGCAGATCTGGAATAAGAATCTACAGCTCTTTTCTTCCCAAGATTGCTTCATGGTCTGATCCAAGCTCTTTTTTTTTTTTTTTTTTAATATTTTTATTAGTTGGAGGCTAATTACTTTACAACATTTCAGTGGGTTTTTTCATACATTGATATGAATCAGCCATAGATTTACACTTATTCCCCATCCCGATCCCCCCTCCCACCTCCCTCTCCACCCGACTCCTCTGGGTCTTCCCAGTGCACCAGGCCCGAGCACTTGTCTCATGCATCCCACCTGGGCTGGTGACCTGTTTCACCATAGATAGTATACATGCTGTTCTTTTGAAACATCCCACCCTCACCTTCTCCCACAGAGTTCAAAAGTCTGTTCTGTATTTCTGTGTCTCTTTTTCTGTTTTGCATATAGGGTTATCGTTACCATCTTTCTAAATTCCATATATATGTGTTAGTATGCTGTAATGTTCTTTATCTTTCTGGCTTACTTCACTCTGTATAAGGGGCTCCAGTTTCATCCATCTCATTAGGACTGATTCAAATGAATTCTTTTTAATGGCTGAGTAATATTCCATGGTGTATATGTACCACAGCTTCCTTATCCATTCATCTGCTGATGGGCATCTAGGTTGCTTCCATGTCCTGGCTATTATAAACAGTGCTGCGATGAACACTGGGGTGCACGTGTCTCTTTCAGATCTGGTTTCCTCAGTGTGTATGCCCAAAAGTGGGATTGCTGGGTCATATGGCAGTTCTATTTCCAGTTTTTTAAGAAATCTCCACACTGTTCTCCATAGTGGCTGTACTAGTTTGCATTCCCACCAACAGTGTAAGAGGGTTCCCTTTTCTCCACACCCTCTCCAGCATTTATTGCTTGTAGACTTTTGGATAGCAGCCATCCTGACTGGCGTGTAATGGTACCTCATTGTGGTTTTGATTTGCATTTCTCTGATAATGAGTGATGTTGAGCATCTTTTCATGTGTTTGTTAGCCATCTGTATGTATTCTTTGGAGAAATGTCTGTTTAGTTCTTTGGCCCATTTTTTGATTGGGTCATTTATTTTTCTGGAATTGAGCTGCAGGAGTTGCTTGTATATTTTTGAGATTAATCCTTTGTCTGTTCCTTCATTTGCTATTATTTTCTCCCAATCTGAGGGCTGTCTTTTCACCTTACTTATAGTTTCCTTTGTAGTGCAAAAGCTTTTAAGTTTCATTAGGTCCCATTTGTTTAGTTTTGCTTTTATTTCCAATATTCTGGGAGGTGGTCATAGAGGATCCTGCTGTGATTTATGTCAGAGAGTGTTTTGCCTATGTTCTCCTCTAGGAGTTTTATAGTTTCTGGTCTTACATTTAGATCTTTAATCCATTTTGAGTTTATTTTTGTGTATGGTGTTAGAAGGTGTTCTAGTTTCATTCTTTTACAAGTGGTTGACCAGTTTTCCCAGCACCACTTGTTAAAGAGGTTGTCTTTTTTCCATTGTATATTCTTGCCTCTTTTGTCGAAGATAAGGTGTCCATAGGTTCATGGATTTATCTCTGGGCTTTCTATTCTGTTCCATTGATCTATATTTCTGTCTTTGTGCCAGTACCATACTGTCTTGATGACTGTGGCTTTGTAGTAGAGTCTGAAGTCAGGCAGGTTGATTCTTCCAGTTCCATTCTTCTTTCTCAAGATTACTTTGGCTATTCGAGGTTTTTTGTATTTCCATACAAATTGTGAAATTCTTTGGTCTAGTTCTGTGAAAAATACCGTTGGTAGCTTGATAGGGATTGCATTGAATCTATAGATTGCTTTGGGTAGAATAGCCATTTTGACAATATTGATTCTTCCAATCCATGAACACGGTATGTTTCTCCATCTGTTTGTGTCCTCTTTGATTTCTTTCATCAGTGTTTTATAGTTTTCTATGTATAGGTCTTTTGTTTCTTTAGTTAGCTAGACTCCTAAGTATTTTATTCTTTTTGTTGCAATGGTGAATGGTATTGTTTCCTTAATTTCTCTTTCTGTTTTTTCATTGTTAGTATATAGGAATGCAAGGGATTTCTGTGTGTTAATTTTATATCCTGCAACTTTACTATATTCATTGATTAGTTCTAGTAATTTTCTGGTAGAGTCTTTAGGGTTTTCTATGTAGAGGATCATGTCATCTGCAAACAGTGAGAGTTTCACTTCTTCTTTTCCTATCCAAGCTCTTTTTACTGCAACTTGATTAGAAAATTATTAATGTGCTGGTCTGTATAATGTAAGTAATGTATTTATAGGATACATTTAAAAATAAGCATTTTATTACTATTCCCAGTTGTTTTTTCCAACCCAATTAATGTGCATTCATTTGCCCAGACTTCTCACACCCAGCATTTTCTTTCAGTTGTGATTTGAAACTAGTAGATAGTAATGAGGTTTTTATATCACTTCTTTTAAAAGAAGCTAACATTAGAGAGTCCTAAATGAAAGGCTTTCTCTAAAAGATAAATTTCCCCACTTATTTTCCTTTTCTCCCACAGTACAACCATACCTGAGCTATCTGGTAGAGAAACAAATGAGGATTTGGCACACACTCTGTTATCTTAGGCTCCAGCACATGTTCCCATAGCACAGGGCAGACAGAAAATTAGTTCATGACTTATTTTCTATGTCCTTCCTAGAAAGCAAAAGGAGCTAGAGAAATCCAGTATTGTTCTAATTGTTTTCTTTTTACTTGATCTATCTTGAACTATGCTTATTAAAACAC
This sequence comes from Cervus canadensis, assembly GCF_019320065.1. Lineage (NCBI taxonomy): Eukaryota > Metazoa > Chordata > Mammalia > Artiodactyla > Cervidae > Cervus > Cervus canadensis. Next base: position 34,491,092 of record NC_057412.1, read on the forward strand.
AGGCCCACTGAGTCACATAAATCATTTTCTGGTGCTCATGATGGGGATCACTCATCCACCCACCACACTGAGTTCTCTCCAGAAGCAAACAAATAGGTTAGGAATGTTCCTAAAAATCAGAAGCAGAATCTCTGAATTCAACTTCAGTATCCAAAGGTTTTCTAGTCAGATACTCTAAGTGGGATGGGAAGTTTGCTTCAAATAACATATAAGCACAATTTAGCCCCAAATTCAGAAAGAAATTACTCAGATTAGGCATTCTCTCTAGTGACTGTCAATATGTGGTTTCCAGAGATGCGGAAGAAAAGGAACAAGATTGTTCTGACTCTGTAAACTCCACAAATTAAAGTTGCAAATGTAGACAGTATTTTTCCTCTTTAAAACTCTAGGGACCTCCTTGGTGGTCAAGTGGTTAAAAGTCTGCCTTGCAATGTAGGGGACATGAGTTTAATCCCTGGTCAGGGAACTAAGATCCCACATGTCTCAGGGCATCTAAGCCTTCATGCCACAACTACTGAGCCAGCACCCCACAACTAGAGTCTGTGCACAGAAATGAAAGCTCTCACATGACACAACTAAGACATGATACAGTCAAATAAATAAATAGAAAATTAAGATATGAAGGAGAATTCAAAAGCTTTACAGAAAATTTTTTAAAGTCTAAATGCTAAGAGGGAAAACCATAGATTTTCTCATTTGGAAAAAAATATGGCAACTTTCTTGGTGGTCCACTGGCTAAGACTCCATGCTTCCAATGCAGAGGGCCTGGGGTTCAATCATTGGTCAGGGAACTAAATCCCACATGCTGCAACTAAGACCTGGGACAGCCAAATAAATAAATATTTGAAAACAAGAAAACAAAATTGTACACCAACAAATTTTTAAAAAGAAAAAATATGAGCCATGTTCTGATTCCTTCTACTTAATGCAACACCCTTATATAATCTGCATTAAAATTTCACCAGTTACTGCTTCTTTAATTCCTTATGTACAAGTTTCAGTAAGACTTTGGAAGGCCCAGATGCTTTTTTGTCTGAATGACAATGCAGTGACTGAAGTACTACTACCTCAAATAGAATACTACCTTATTTTCTTATAAAAGCCAAAATAATATTACCATTTGAAAATCACGCTATAATATGGTTTATTACATCTATTAAATGTGTCAGAGATCAAGTAATACTTCCATCCCTTTATTTTCTTATTCAACAAGTATTAGTGAGTACATCCTCTTTCAGGTATTGCTTGGAATTAATCACTGAATGTTATTAATCATTCCTCCCTTCATGTGATATTCATGAAGAGTTGCACATTCATATGGAATAAATCTAACAAATGACATGCTGAGAGAAAGGTGGCATGCAGACCATCACCTTGTCTTCGCTATAAAAGCCCTTCATGCATGTGTGCTCAGTCATCTCCGACTCTTTGCAGCCCCATGGACTGTAGCCCACCAGGCTCCTCTGTCCACGGGGTTTTCCAAGCAAGAATGCTGGAGTGGGTTGCTATTTCCACCTCCAGGCGATCTTCCAGACCCAGGCATCAAACACTCATCTCCTGTGTTTCCTGCATTGCAGGTGGATTCCTTACCACTTGAGCCATTGAGTGAAAGCCCTACACATATTTAAATCAGGTATTGATAGTTATTGGAGGGGAGGCTTAGAAAACAGGAAGTGGTATAAAGTGTCTTTCAGATGCATCAGAAGAAGGACTGTCCAAGCATATAGCTTCAAGAATTTCATGACAAATTCCTCAGATATCTAGGTGGTGGTTTTTTGTTTTTTTTTACAAGATTCCTAAGTAGCAGAATCATCACTTTATACAGCACAGATTTTTCTATGTGTGGTGACCTTACCATCCCAGGAAACGTGAAGGCAGCCACGTGTTCAGAGTTCTTCAAACATGTCAGTCTACTTACTTCGCGTGACTAGCTGACTACTGGCACATTTGTTTGCAAGACAGAAGGCAGACCCAAGAAATCTGTTCCCCCTCATGAATGCTATATTCTTTCTGATGCTTAACAAGCCTGTAAGTAGAACTAAGTCTGGAATTTTTTTCTACCATCCTCAAATCCAGTCCCAGTCTTTTTTGACTATGTACATAAGACATAGAATTAGTTCATCCTCCAATTCTAATACTTTAAAGAGGATGTCTAGTTTATTTCTTTCCTTAACTTTCCTATTTCTTTGCTCTAGTTGCCTTTAATTTCTGGGCCTGAAGTAACTAGACAGCATATTAAAAAGCAGAGACATTACTTCGCCAACAAAGGTCTGTCTAGTCAAGGCTATGGTTTTTCCAGTAGTCATGTATGGATGTGAGAGTTGGACTATAAAGAAAGCTGAGTGCGGAAAAATTGATGTTTTTGAACTCTGGTGTTGGAGAAGACTCTTTAGAGTCCCTTGGACTGCAAGGAGATCCATCCAGTCCATCCTAAAGGAGATCAGTCCTGGGTGTGATTGGAAGGACTGATGCTAAAGCTGAAACTCCAATACCTTGGCCACCTGATGCGAAGAGCTGACTCATTGGAAAAAACCCTGATGCTGGGAAAGATTGAAGGCAGAAGGAGAAGGGGACGATGGAGGATGGGATGGTTGGATGGCATTACCGACTCAATGGACATGAGTCTGGGTAGACTCCGGGAGTTGGTGATGGACAGGGAGGCCTGGGGTGCTGCAGTTCATTGGGTCGCAAAGAGTCGGACACGACTGAGCGACTGGACTGAACTGAACTCAAGTACCCTCAGTATTCTTCAAATAATTTCTCATATTGTTTTATATTAGAAATCATCTATTTCTTTGAACATGATTCAAAGAAATGGAAAGATATTCCATGCTCTTGGATTGGAAGAATTAATACTGTTAAAAAAGCCATGCTACCCAAAGCAGTCTACAAATCTAATGTGACCCTTATCTGATTACTCATTATATTTTTCAGAGAACTAGAAAAAATAATCTTAAATTCATATGGAACCATAAAAGACCTAAAACTGCCAACAATACTAGGAAGAAGGACAAAGCAGGAAAAATAATCCTCCCAGATTTCAAACAATACTACAAATCTATAGTAGTCAAGACAGCATGGTACTGGCACAAAAACAGACATATGGATTAAAAGAACATAATAGAGAGCCCAGATATAAACTTACACACTTATGGTCAATTAATCTTTGATAAATGAGGCAAAAATGCACAATGGAGAAAAGACTCTCTCTTCAGCAAATGGTGCTGGGAAAGTTGAAATGCGACATGTAACTCAAGGAAGTTAGAACATACCCACTCATCATACACAAAAATAAACTCAGAACAGCTTAAAGACTTAAATACGAGACAAGAAGAGAACACAGGAAAAACATTTCTCTGACATAAATTGCACTGTTTTCTTAGGTGAGTCTCATAAGGCAATAGAAATAAAAACAAAAATAAACAAATGGGACCAAATCAAACTTACAGGCTTTTGTACAGCAAAAGAAATAATAAACAAAATGAAAAGACAACCCTCAGAATGGAAGAAAACATTTGCAAACAATGTGACTGACAAGAGCTTAATTTTCAACATATACAAACAGCCCATACAACTCAACAACAACAACAACAACAAAAAACCCAATCCAAAAAGAGGCAAAAGATCTAAAGAGATCTTTCTCCAAAGAAGACATAAAGATGAATAGGCACATGAAAAGATGCTCAACATCACCAATTATTAGAGAAATGCAACTCAAAACTACAATGAGGTACCACCTCACACCAGTCAGCATGGCCATCATTAAAAAGTCTACAAACAACAAATGCTGAAGAAGGCGTGGAGAAAAAGAAACCCTCCTGACCACTGTTTGGAATGTAAGTTGTTGCAGCCACTGTAGAAAACTATGGGGGTTCCTGAGAAAACTAAAAACAGAATTACTATATGATCGAGCAATCCCACTCCTGGGCATTTATCCAGACAAAACTATAAATAAAAAAGATATATTCTCCCTTATGGTCACAGCATCTACTATTCACATTAGCCAAGACATGGAAACAATCTAAACGTCCATCCTCAAATAAATGGGTAAAGAAGATGTAGTACGTGATACAACAGAACACTACTCAGCCATAAAAAATAATGAGATAATGCCATTTGCAACAGCATGGGTCCACTAGAGACTATCCTATTAAGTGAAGTAAGTCAGAGAAAGACAAATACCGTGTGATATTACTTATATGTTGGATCTAAAATATGACACAAATGAACCTATCTGCAAACCAGAAACAGACTCACAGACACACAGAACAGCCTTGTGGTTGCCGGGGGAAGGAACTGGGGGAGGAATGGAGTGGGAGGCTGGGGTTAGCGTATGACAGCTTCTATAGACAGAATGAAGAAACAAGAAGGTCCCATTTTATGGCACAGAGAACTATATTCACTATCCTATGATAAACCACCATGGAACGGAATATGTTAAGAAAGAACATATATATCTATGTGTGTATAATTGGACCACTTTTCTGTACAGCATTAACACTAAATCAATTATACTTCAACTGAAAAAAAAGGAAGAAATCATCTATTTCTAAACCAAGTACTCTTCTATACCATTTATGAGTCTTGTGCTATATTTGTGTTTCCTTTAAAGAATTGAGCTCTGCATAAACAAAAATTTATACAAAAACCATTCAAATGGGGTGCTTATTATTTTTTGCTTATTATTATTTTATAATAATAAAAATTTTAAATTAATGACAATTCTGGGGTGGGATAGGGAGATAGAGAAAAATCTCACAAGTCAATGAGTAAGGCCATAAGAAAAATAAATACTAAGGTTTTTTTTGTATTACCTATTTTTTTTAATTCAGCAGATCAAATTATTTGCTCAGTCTGGGATATTCAACACAGTCTCATATATTTTCATTGTGGATTTGTATATATACAAGATCATAATTTCACTTAGTTTTATTATCAATCCTTGTTTCATGACACATCCTCATCATATATAAATGCTAAGTTTTAATACAACTGCCATAGGGAGTGTTATTCCCTATTAATGGTTCTGAAGCAAAGTCTACCAAACAGATCTCTTTCCCATATTGTATTGTGATCTACCTTTGTAATTTTCCTGTATTAAATGCAAAATGATATTACAATGAGTCTTCCTTTTCAAGTTTTTAGTATAATGAATTTGTTTTGAATTTCAATTCAAAGGGAATCTTCTCTATTCCCATTGAGGCAATCTTGCTGATCAGCAGCATTTGGTGCAAATAGTAATCAAGCTTCAAAATTATGCAAAACATTCCCTGTTTCTCAAGAATTTCACTGAATTATTTAAAACTCAGTGGTGGAAACAAGCACCAGCTGTGGTGCGAAGGGAGCGGGAATCTGTAAATATGCACGAAGGGCTGGAATGATCAGCGAGTGTAATTCAGAGTTGTACACCCTTCTGCTGGCTGGACTCCGGGAAAATCACACTTAAACCTAACTGTGCAACACACATTATTTCCCCAAAAGGGTTTTTTAGTATTCAATTAAAAAGTGTTTTGTCACAGTATCTTGCCATCTGTTTAAAACTTTCAAGCAATATTACATAACTCTAGCTTATTTGTATGGGCTATGTACTGACACAGTGTTAACTACATAATGGTGAAATGTATAGCAATGGCATAACCCCCAATGACATCAATGCAAGGATCAATGATATTCTCTTCCCCAAAGATTGTCACTTCATGGATAACAATACATGTTAATTTGGTCAATGAAACTGAAGTTATAATAAAGAGAAAACAATAATAGCAGATTAAGGAGTTATTCTACAACTAAGTATTACTTTCAATCATACTAAAAACATAATAGAGATGACAGCAATTTCATTGTCTTGCCACACCTCTGGTATACAGAATGTCATAAAATTTAGCAAATCAAAAGCTGCAGCTATTGCATGTTTCTACCTTTGATTCTGTCAAAACCCCAAGGTGGAAAATAAGGATGTATATTGACCTATTTGCTACACTTATATTACTTTATTTCCCTCTGATTTAGGGAATCACCTATCAATTATGCTTCAAACAGGACAGAAACAGGCTGATTTTTCTTCCCTTCAGATCATTTCATTCTCTCACCAAAAAAGGTATGTTGAAGAGATATGTTAAATTTAATTCAATGTGTATTTATCAAACATCCATTATGAATGCTTGGAACTCTGAGATACTCAAAAGTACCCAAAATGGTCTCTGTCCAAAAGGAACTTAAAATGTTACTAGGTAATATGTGTGATTTACCAATCAAGACATCTAAACCCATTGAGCCTTTAAAGGATGCTTATTTTGCTCATGAATTTCATGATAATGAGAGGGTAACAGGCAGGAAGGCCAGGGGTCTCCAAATGGAGGAAAGAGGCTGTAAGTGCCAGACATTTTTATCTCTCTTAAATGGCAAGAAGAAACAAACCAGCGATCTGTTTTTCATTCTCTATACAAATTTAAAAGGAGGTTTCTCTTAACATTCTGTGTTGCCATGACACCTGGTCTCACCTAAAGCTAACCACTCTCAAACTTTGAGTTAACCAATACATGCCTTTTTCGTATGTAAATGTGGTCTTAAGCTATGTTAATGAACCCCAGACTCAATCTTCAAGTTGGTTCTGCTAAACGGCCTAATTTACTTCCTCAGGTATTGTTCTCCTAATCTATGTAAACGGAACTATTTGTTGGTATTCTGCCCTTCTAAAAGATTCAAGTCAATCGTTTTATGGCCTGGGATGAATTATCTGATGCCATTCTAAATTTTATGACATTCCTTTCATTTCATTAACAGACTGTGAGTGACTATATAACATACAGCTAAAGACTAGGAGGGGGGTACTCTTTTGCCCCTTCTGATGCCTATGTCAGAAGCTTTCCCTATCTCCTTTATACTTTAATAAAACTTTATTACACAAAGCTCTGAGCGATCCAGCCTCGTCTCTGGCCCCGGATTGAATTCGTCTCCTCCGGAGGCCAAGAATCCCGCGTCTTATCGTTCAGCAACAACCTTTCATCTTGGGGGCTCGTCCGGGATCCTTCAGGACAAGGTAAGGATGCGTGGATCTCTAGTTCTTTGTTCTCCTAGCGAACACGTTTTCCGCTGTACTTTACTAACTCTATGGTGTGCTTGTGTTAATGAATGAAACGCCCTGCGCGAAGCAAGTGAGGAGCCCTGCTCTGTGGTCCCGCGGTGACCTCATAAGGCTATGGCAAAAACCTGTCGGGGGTTTATACCGACCTGCCAATGCCAAGAGGCAACCAATGTCTCCTTCGGGAACTGACCAGAAACGGGCAAAGCATGTGGACCGAACTCTCCTTTCTCGGTCAAACTTTTCGGTCTCTTTGACCATTTCATAACTCCTTGGGAATTAGAAGTACTAACCTTATCTATCGGATCATAGACTTTCAAGGGACTTGTGACCTATGTTGCTACTCTACTGTGGTCTAGGTCTCAAACTTGGATTGGTAGTCAGGAAGCGCCTAGCCTCGCTAGGCATAAAAAGCTCGAAAGCTAAATGGAGCTCCAACTCCCAGAGCATCTCTGAGGTTAAAGGTTACTCAGATTGGAACTGCAATGGTTTTTTCCTTTGGTAACACTGGCTCTTAGTGGACCAGAGGAGGCTCTTATACCGGTGTGGTGACGCTTGGAAGGAACATCTCAGTTTCGTGTTTGTATCGGTCTTATTGCGGTCAGGAATGTACTCAGGGTCGTGCACAGGCACTCAGGTGATGAATGTGTCCCCCAGAGGTCTTAGCTTGGGAAGCATTCCGGAAGGTTACTCTGATTGCGCCCCGGGTGGCATCAGAGGCAAGCGAGGTGAAGAGCTGGACGTCAGTCAGGGATGCCATCAGGTCTACCCCTGGTGCATCCCCACCCCGTCTCGGTGGTAGACCCGGGAGGGACGAATGTGACGCCTGCGTCGGTAAGAGACAGACTAAGTCCGACCAGGAAGGAAAAGCTTTTGGTGTAACGTCTGTCTACACCCCCATCTAGAGCAGGGAGGGACGCCTCCGGTAGAAAAAATGGCGCTGGTCGCTTTTTTTCTCTCTACAGATGGGAGCTAACAATTCCAGCCTCACTCCTTTGAACTGTATCCTGAAAAACTGGGATAGATTTGATCCCCAGGGCTTAAAGAAGACACACCTGGTCTTCCTATGTGATACTGCATGGCCACGGTCCCCACTGGGAGTCAGGCGGTCCCAGCTACAGAACCAGACTGGGACTATAACACTGCTAAAGGAAGATGGGATCAGAGTCATTTTGTCAGATGTATTCTTGAAAGACTCAGACAGGCGCGTTCTAAGCCTTTAAACTATGGCAAACTGGCAGACATAGAACAGGAGGAGAAGGAAGCTCTTGGTAAATTCCTAGATAGACTGAGAGAAGCCCTTCGCAGATTCACTGAGATTGATCCCGAAAGTGAAGAAGGGAAAGTGATCTTAAAAGATAAATTTCTCACTCAGTCGGCTCCAGATATTCGCCGTAAGTTATCAAAACGGGCGTATGGACCAAATCAGTCTTTAGATAATCTGTTACAACTGGCTCAGACAGTCTATTATGGTAGGGAATATGAGGAAAAGAAAGAAAGGCAGAGAAAGACGAAGGAAAAGGCGGAAGCCCTCGCAATGGCTATGAAAACCGTTCTTAAGCAGCCTGAGAAAAATGCCCAGAGGGACCCAGGTGAAAAGGGATGGGCTTGCTATTGCTGTGGAAAGGAGGGGCATCTCAAGCGGGATTGCCCTCAGGCATCTAAGCCGCCCCCGGCTCCATGTCCGGTCTGCAAGGGACCACACTGGAGGAGAGACTGCCCCCAGAGGCGTAGGTCTCAGGGGTCTGACTCTCAAGACAATCAGGACTGAAGGTGCCCGGGGGTCCCCACACAAGCTCCCGTCCTAATTACACCTGAGGAACCCCGGGTATTAATAACAGTGGGAGGCCAATCCGTCAATTTCCTTTTAGATACTGGGACAACTTACTCCGTGCTTACTGAAGCCCCTGGCCCACTTTCTTCCCGATCCGCTTCCGTAATGGGACTGTCTGGACGAGCCAAAAGGTATTACTTCAGTTATTCTCTATCATGCAACTGGGATTCTGTGCTATTTTCACACGAGTTTCTTATCGTGCCAGAATCACCCTCACCCCTTTTGGGGAGGGATATACTGAGCAAAGTCCATGCCTCTGTTTTCATGAATATGGAGCCTTCCCTTTCTCTCCCTTTAGTTGAACAAAATGTGAATCCTAGAGTATGGGCTGATGGAAAATCTGTGGGTCGAGCACAAAATGCTATTCCTGTGGTTGTCAAGCTCAAAGACCCACACTTATTCCCACATAAGAAGCAGTATCCACTGAAACCTGAGGTTAAAGAAGGGTTAAAACCCATCATTGAGAATTTAAAAGAGCAGAGACTATTAGTTCCCTGTAACAGTCCATGCAACACTCCTATTTTGGGTGTAAAAAAAATCAAATGATAAATGGAGATTAGTTCAAGATTTACGAATAATAAATGAGGCTGTGGTTCCTTTACACCCCGTGGTGCCTAATCCTTATACTCTATTGTCTGAAATTCCTGAACGAGCCAAATATTTTTCAGTAATTGATTTAAAAGATGCCTTCTATTCAGTACCTTTGGCGGAGGAAAGTCAATTTCTATTTGCTTTGAAGACCCTACACAGCCAGCTTCCCAGTTAACCTGGACAGTTTTGCCGCAGGGATTTCGTGACAGTCCTCACTTATTTGGACAGAGTTTGTCACGAGATCTACAAAACTTTAATAGCTCTGAAGCGGTAGTGTTACAATATGTAGATGATATTTTGCTCTGTGCTGAGACAGAGGAAGCTTGTTCACGAGCCTCAGAAGATTTCTTAAACTTTCTGGCAGGCTGCGGTTACAAGGCATCAAGAGAAAAGGCTCAGCTTTGTCAACAATCTGTTAGATATCTGGGCCTAATCATCTCAGAAGGGACTAGGGCCATAGGCCCTGAGAGAATTAAACCTATACTAAACCATCCCCTACCTATGACTTTAAGACAATTGAGAGGATTTTTGGGAATCACAGGCTACTGTCGTATTTGGATTCCGAGCTATGGGGAACTTGCCCGGCCTTTATATAAACTTATAGCTGAAACTCAGCAGGCCCAAACCGACAAACTGGTTTGGTCTCCAGATACTCAAAAGGCTTTTAAGGTTCTTCAGACTGCTCTCCTGCAAGCTCCGGCTTTGAGTTTGCCCACAGGGTCAGAATTTAACCTGTTTGTCACTGAAAGAAAAGGTATGGCCTTGGGAGTTTTGACACAACCCCGGGGCCTCACCAGCAACCTATTGCTTATCTAAGCAAAGAATTAGATGTAATTGCACGTGGGTGGCCCCACTGCCTAAGAGTAATTGGGGCAGCGGCTTTATTAGCACCTGAAGCTTTAAAAATAATTAATGGGCGAAACCTTACTGTACTGACTTCTCATGATGTGAGTGGAATCTTAAATTCTAAGGTTAATATTTGGATGACAGACAGTAGACTTCTTAAATATCAGTCACTGTTGTTAGAAGGACCAGTAACTAAGCTTAAAGTTTGTGGAAATTTAAATCCTGCCACTTTCCTTCCTGAGAAGGAAGATGAAACACCTGATCACGATTGTTCCCAATTCCTAACTTTAAACTATGCAGCTCGGGAGGATCTAATGGATACCCCATTAGACAATCCTGACATGGAAATATTTACAGACGGCAGTTCTTTTGTTCGGGATGGAAAGCGCAAAGCAGGTTACGCTGTGGTGACTGCTGAACAGGTTTTAGAAGCAAAATCTCTCCCCCAGGGAACCAGTGCCCAGTTAGCGGAGCTTGTGGCTCTGACCCGAGCTCTAGAGTTAAGCAAAGGGCAGCGAGTGAATATCTACACTGATTCTAAGTATGCTTATTTGACTTTACATGCTCATGCTGCAATATGGAAAGAAAGACAGTTTAAAACAGCAACAGGAGAACCTATTGAGCATTTCAGAGAGATTGAGAGACTTTTAACTGCTATCTATTGTCCTAAAGAAGTAGCTGTTATGCATTGCAAAGGGCACAGCAGGGATGGGAGTAAAGTAGCTGCCGGTAACCTGCTGGCTGACTCTCAAGCCAAAAAAGCAGCACTTTACGAAACCCCCTCCCTACAGACGCCTTTGATCTAGACAGGTCCTGTGGAACAGGAAAAACCACAATATACTGAGGAAGAATTAGAAAGATATGAGAAAAGAGGAGCAAAGATTACTGATAAAGGATGGTTACAGTCCGAGGATGGACGATTAATAATTCCTGAAAATGCTCAGTGGAAAATTCTTAAGGGTTTTCATTTGGGTGTAGAAAGTACTTACCAGATGGCTTCTCGTTTGTTTGAAGGTAAAAATATAATAAAAACTTTAAAGAACATTATCAAACGGTGTGAGGTATGTCAGAAAAATAACCCAAAGACTGAAAAGCTAGCAAAATCTGGATTACAACGAAAGGGAAAGTATCCTGGAGAAGACTGGGAAATTGATTTTACTTATATGCCAAAAGCTAATGGATATTCTTGCTTACAAGTTTGGGTGGATACTTTTACTGGATGGATTGAGGCGTTCCCCTGTCGTAGTGAACAAGCTAAGGAGGTTATAAAGATTTTAATCCATGAAATTATCCCCAGGTTTGGGCTGCCACGGAGCCTTCAGAGCGACAATGGCTCCGCCTTTAAAGCTGCTGTAACTCAGGGGGTGTCCAAAGCTCTAGGAATAGAGTATCACTTACACTGTTCCTGGAGACCCCAATCCTCAGGAAAGGTTGAAAAAGCTAATGACATTATCAAAAGACATCTGCGCAAATTAACTCAAGAAACACAAGACAACTGGATTAAAGTCCTACCCATAGCTTTAATGAGGGCTCGAACTGCCCAAAAAAAGGAGGGACTGTCCCCCTTTGAATGTATTTATGGAAGGCCTTTCTTACGCACAGACATTGTTATAGATCCTGAGGCCTTAGAGTTAACTAATTATGTAACTCAACTCTCAGCTTTTCAACAGGCATTAACAGAACTCCGGGAGACGACTCCTGACCCAGCCTCTGAATCCAGCAAGCCTCTATTGGAGCCAGGAACCGAGGTCCTCATAAAAACATTGGGATCTGGGGGCTCATCCCTCGAGCCCCTCTGGGAAGGCCCTTACCAGGTTATTCTTTCTTCTCCCACAGCTGTCAAAGTCCCAGGAATTGATTCGTGGGTACATCACACTCGAGTCAAGAGGTGGCACCCTGACCAGAACTAAGTGATGTCATTTTATGTTTTACTTTCTATGTTCTGACTTTGTATGTTTCAGATGGGCCTGATAATCTATGTGAGCCTACTTCTGCTGACTCCAGAAATCCTGAGTCTGCCCTTTGATCCTCAAGACAATGCCTTCCTGTCCTGGGCTCACTCCTATGCTGCATTCCACAATCGGTCTAACTGCTGGGTCTGCGGAGCACTCCCCTCTTCATCAGTGGAAGGCTTCCCGTGGTGGACATCTCCACTTCAAGGAAAGGACTTTCTCCAAGTCTGCAAATACCTTCGACAACAATCACATGTGATGCCTCTTCTTCATCTAATGACATCTAACAACCCTAGAATGGACTGGTGCAATACTTTGTACCTTAACTATGGACATAACGTGACTTTTAATTCTGATTGTTTTGTTTTGCTGTTTGCTCCCTGCATCTGTAACTGTGTAACTGGATTTGTTTCTAGTCGCATGAAAGCTTTTAAGTTACAAATGGTTGCTCAAACTCCTGCTATCACTGCAGCTTCTTCCGACTACTATTTGGGGCCACTGGATCAGACATCCTCACTATGAGGATTAGGAGAATATGTTGCCTCACCAATTTAGGGACAACGCCCCTTGTCAGCTCGGAAGCAGTTATGGAATGAAAACGACGCCCCTTTTCCCTAGGCAACATAATTCTCCTAAAAGAAAAGGGGGGAATGAGAGGGTAACAGGCAGGAAGGCCAGGGGTCTCCAAATGGAGGAAAGAGGCTGTAAGTGACAGACATTTTTATCTCTCTTAAATGGCAAGAAGAAACAAACCAGCGATCTGTTTTTCATTCTCTATACAAATTTAAAAGGAGGTTTCTCTTAACATTCTGTGTTGCCATGACACCTGGTCTCACCTAAAGCTAACCACTCTCAAACTTTGAGTTAACCAATACATGCCTTTTTCGTATGGAAATGTGGTCTTAAGCTATGTTAATGACCCCCAGACTCAATCTTCAAGTTGGTTCCGCTAAACGGCCTAACTTACTTCCTCAGGTATTGTTCTCCTAATCTATGTAAACGGAACTATTTGTTGGTATTCTGCCCTTCTAAAAGATTCAAGTGAATCGTTTTATGGCCTGGGATGAAATATCTGATGCCATTCTAAATTTTATGACATTCCTTTCATTTCATTAACAGACTGTGAGTGACTATATAACATACAGCTAAAGACTAGGAGGGGGGTACTCTTTTGCCCCCTTCTGATGCCTATGTCAGAAGCTTTCTCTATACTTTAATAAAACTTTATAACACAAAAGCTCTGAGCGATCCAGCCTCGTCTCTGGCCCCGGATTGAATTCGTCTCCTCCGGAGGCCAAGAATCCCGCGTCTTATCGTTCAGCAACAACCTTTCACACACACGTGTTTGTTCAGCGACTGCAGAACTCCTGCCTAGTTGCGAGGGAAAACTCGGGATTCTCCTCGAGGCTTGGCAGGCCAATTGGGACGCCTCTCCAGCTGAGGCGGGAGACCAAGGGTCCCTTTCCACGTGCCACAGGAATCCTGGGACGTCTATCAAGTTTCACGAGGAGTCACGCATGCGTCTC